>NC_091392.1:17878787-18181818 GCF_032191515.1 Phaenicophaeus curvirostris | reverse complement strand
GGATCTGGCTCTTGAGGTCTACATGTACAGTAAATGTATTTACCATCATTTATTGCATGACATATTAAACCTGACATTGGTCATTCATAGTGCAGTCAGTCCATAACACTTTTCAAGTGGTTGGGCTTTAATTGCTACTTTGACACTGGTCAAACTCCTAAGATTAAATAAGAATTTTTTATATATTTATTTTACTTGAAGATGAAATTATCTATAGCTCATGTTTCCTGCAAACTCTGCATTAAATAAGCCTCAGTATTAGAGTAGGCTTTACAAAAAAGTCTTTAATCAACTTTTCATTTTTGTACCTTTCATCTATGGTCAGTTGAACAATCTCTATATATTTTTCTTTAGTAGAATAGAACTAGCATAACACTAAAAGTTAATTGGAGTATTAGGTAGTATACTTGAAACCATAATACATTTGCCAGGAAGAAATTAAGCTCCTTTGTTGATTGCATCATACAAATATGTACTAAACTTACGTACCAAAAGGTACAATAAAAGGGAACAAGGTTTTGTTTGTTTCTCTGTTTTATCGTCATTTCCCCCTCATCTATGCTGTCTTTGCTAAATTTTCACTAATCAATAATGCCGCAAAAGTGGGTTTTCTAAGAATGAGGTAAAACACTGAAAATGGGATCAAGGGATAGGCTTTAAACTGACCTTTATGTAAAAGTTGGGGGAGAGAAAGAGAGAGAACCAGAAAGAAATAAAGAAAGAAAGAGCAAAAGGAAGAAAGAGAGAAAAACGAACCTTGCTATGAAGAGCAATGAGTAAAATACTTTACACTCTATTTTTATCAGTACATAAAGACAAAAAAAAAAAATAAAATAAAAATAAAAAAATGCCTTCCAACAGTGCAATGGTTGAATGCATTTATGTAATATAAACAACATTATTCTTTGCTTTTTCTACACAGTCCTCTCTGGTCATGCTTTACATCCAGAATGTCCCAATGGAAGAAAGCAAACGACACCAGTCACTTCAGAGACAACTGAAGTAATAAAACACAACTTAACTCTGAACCACTTGTCATGACTGTCAGAGTTATCACGTTAATTGTTAAATAGGATTTTCTACAAATATACAACATATAAAAACTGTTAAATATATAACTTTAGGCTTTTCAAAATACATTTAATGATCTCTTTCAAACAAGTGTTACTTTTGTTTTCTCTTTAATTTGCTTTCTGGTGCTAAATGGTGTATCAGATGAGACATAGGCCACAGATGACCAAACATGCTCTTTGCAAATACTGTATTATCCAACTTTAACTATCAAAAATGGAACTGTAGAAGAGGCATGTTTAACTGGTTAAAACTGAAAATGATTTTAGTACGAGAAAGTCAATCTAAGTACAGAGGAATAAAGGTGCCGCGTAGACAGTTAGTGTTCTTTTTTGTCCAAGATTCTCAAACACACGTCATTTTCTCTCAGTGCTCCATTATGTTCTCTCGAACATGACATTTCAAGAGCAGGTCTCTGAGTTAGTTTTTACTGCAGCTTTCCATAAACACTTCTGCTGGACAACAACATCCCAGCTTTGTGAAAGCTGAAATCATGTCTTTGTGGAGACCTCCTACAATTTAATGACATAACTCTGTTAACAGTAAGATTGTGTCCACTTTAAAATAGATTTTGCTCTTTGGTCTATTGTATATACTGAAAGTATAAGAAAATAAAAGCAATTCAGACAGTTTAGGGCACAAGAAGAGTTTCTCTTTTGCACCTCAGTGTCCTCCCATAGGCAAAACAGTCTTCTCTAAGGCTGATTGGGATGATGCTCTTCATTGTTGCAGACTCTTGAGATCAAAACATGTAGGTAACAGCAAGTCCAGCAGTGGTGTATAACGTAGATGGAACGTTAACCATGAACTTTTTTGTATTGCTAATGCCCAAGCATATCTCTTTTTTTCTATATTCCTTAGTCCAATGATCCTTAGTATGGTAGAACAAACTTTAGCTCATAATGTTGAGGAATTATGCTGTCATTCATGAGATACAGAGAAATAGACAGTTGAGTTGATGACATGTAACGGATGATGATCCACAGCAGTGAAACTTGACTAAGTTAAGTAGCTCACACAGAGCCTAAACCACTCCTATGAGGATTCTGTGTTGCTGCATTTGTCAGGAGACCTGTAAATCAATAAGAACAAATTAGTCAGTGTCTAAATTTACAATCCTGGTTATGTTTGCTGCCCCTTATTTTAAAATATACTGTATTGAGATCTTTCAAGGACATAGTTAATGAATATAGAAAATATTTATTTTGCACAGCATTTTCCCTGAGAAACAACACATGAAAAAAACCTGTATTTTTATTATAAAACCCCCACTTTAATCATTATCTCTATTAAAGTCATGAATATAAATGATTATTTACTATAACTTCAATGCCATCTGATTTTACCAAGCTCCATGCACATTCATTTCATTCTTTTTCATAAAAATATCACAGAATATTCTTTTACCTGCATTATAGTTACATATAACAGTATCTAATACGCATAGCAATTAAGATAACTATTAATTTTTATGTATAGAACATAATAAAAAATGGAAATGAAAGCCATGACAATTTACTAAAAATGCAAACGTTTATGCTGGAGGTTTTTCTGCCTTTAGGCTTCCGATGAGCACTAGAATGCACCTGATTTAATCAATACTGCCCTCTAGTGATGCTACTACAAGTGCAAATTAATGTAAATAATGTTTATTAATAGTCAAATTAATCAGAAAATTGTTTTAGTTACACAGTAGAAAAAAAAAAAAGAACTAAAATAAGCATAGGACTGCCTGATGAACCTGTTTAAAAGAAAATGGAATGGAAGCAGTGGTTTGAAAAAGAAACAGAACCAAAGTTCACACTATTAAAGAAACGAGTACGGAAGACAGCACAAAAACAAATAAGAAAGTAATAACCAGTTTATACAACAAGCAGCCAGCTACTCATGCTTACCCAAAATATCACCGTAGAAATGGTTTCAAAACTATACAGATATCATACAAGACAAATGTTTTGTGGTGTATTAAGCAAGCATGATTGTTGCAAAATGCCGTTTGAAGGTTCAAACACTATCTTCTGCTTTGGCAATGTTCTATCTCCAAATAGTCAGAGATGTTATTACTAATGGAAATACCATGCATAATACCAGAAAAGACTGAATAGTGAGTGTGAAAGAGAAAAACAAATAAGAAAATTCAATTCACTTTGTTCAAGCCATGTATTAAATTTAGAGGTTTTGACCTAACCCTCAGAGCAGTAAATGAAAGAAATACCTGCCTCCAAATCAATTTAGTGACAACTTTAAAAATATGGATCTCTCTATATATGTATGCATTAAGGTAGATAGATAGATAGATAGATAGATAGATAGATAGATAGATAGATAGATAGATAGATTGATAGATGAATACTTTCCTTTTACGGCACAGTGTAATATATTTCTGCTTTTGTCCTCTCACCTTTTCCAGGAAAAAACACCCCAGAAATCTTGCAAACAGCCTTTCCTTTTCGGACTAGTGATCAGATCTCCAAACCACATGGCCTCAGACAGGCTGAAGGCAAAAAACCTGGTTGATTATTGTGGTATATTCCCCTTTTTAAATATACATTCAGCAAGATAAATTATTTTAAAGATTTTTTTCTCTTAACTGTTCTGTTTCCCCTGTACTCATCCTTGGGGTTTATGCTATGCCCCCTAATTTTCTTCCCATTAGAAAAGAACACAATTTTAAAGGTAGTAATACTTTTTAGACAGTGCGATACAAAGCAAAAGATTTATGGTTTATTAGGTCTGAAAGCAAATTACTATTGTGTTAAGAATTAGGCTGACTTAGCTCCATCTTTCCTGAATTACGCTGCAATGGCCTAAAGCTAAAAGCAACAGTGTAAACAGGTGTTTTCATAGTGTGCTTGTCTACCATATTGGTCCCAGGATGGGGAGAGAATTCAGGCATAACTACATTCATTTCCAGATATGTGCTGCTTTGTCACTTTATGGATATAAAAGCTTCCTTCCAGATTTGCTATCCCTTTCTCCACTTTGCACATCTCTGCTGCTTGAATACGATATCAACACTTTAAAAGAAGGAGAAAAGAAGGGAGACAATTATGCATCTTAAAAATGCTGAGGCAGCATAGAAAGTAGGGTTGAAATACAGCGATGACAGGAAGAGGAACAGATTAGAGAACAGGAGGTGAATTTACAGCTTTGGACAATGACAGGAGAAAATGGAATGAGAGGGGAAAAAATAGGCATAGGTTAGCCAGGGAAGTTTAAACATCATTTATTAATGAAGGCATGATAAAGAAGTAAGATAGGTAATAGGAACAACAGATAAAAAGGAGAGAGAGAAAAGGAGAGAGTATGAAGAGTCTAGAAAGAGGAAGAGAATGCAAACCTACCCTCTCACTTCCTGTTTTTTCCCCTTTCAATTCTCATCACAGGTAAATTAATCACTCCAAAAAAACCCAGTCAAATCAATCAAGAGAAAAGAGGGATTTCCAAAATGACCATTAAAAGAACTTGTTTAATATTTATGCTTGTAGTTCAAATAATGAGAAATACCACATCTCTGACAGGCAAGTTTAAAGGAAAATTGTGCTCTTGATGACTGTTTGGCAGCAATTTCTAGAATATTAATTGGGTCAAAAAATTGCAATGAAAACTGTAACTTCAACAACCATATACAAAGAACTGCTTTAAAGTTTGGGAAAGGTGTGTTGGCACTATTTCATTCCTTTTTTTCCCTTCAGTTAGGAAATTTGCAGCAGTATAAAATTAAAGAAAGACTGGGGACCAATCACGTAGAACATGATTTTCTTTTCTGCCATCTCTACACAGGACTCATTTCAGTTTTAGGTGTCACTGCAAAAGTCTGTTTGTCACTGACTTCAATGAAGTTATATTTTTTTCACAAGTGCTCCAGACAGCAGATTCCACTTCCTTCTGATGGAGATAGTTATTCTGGTTGTAAGTCTGGAGAACTCTTTAGCTTGTTCAACTTTTGAGATATTGTGTGGGCATCTAGTACCACAGGTTTAAATATTACTATATGTTATCTGACTGTTTATATGATGGAAGACCGAGTTCCTGTGTGCAACACTGAAATATGCTCATGAGGAAAAATAATTTTATTGACTGCATATTAATAGATAGTCCAAAGCATAAGAAACAATACATTTCATATGACCACAAATATCTTCTCATAGCTCTTGGATGGCCTGAATATGTCCCAGGAATGTTTGCCTTATTAGAGCAATTATAACACAGTCCACTTAATTTGTCTTAGTCTGGAGGGAGTAGAATAAGGGACAGTGTATCTCCAACTGTGCCTTAATGACACATAAAAAAAAATAATACATTGCTTCATTCCTATGATCAAAGACAAAGGAAACATGTTATGCATCATCTCATGTCACCTTAAGAAGATGGGAGTATATGGAGCTTTGCTAATTTACACAGGCTTTCCACCAAAAGAAACCCATCCAAAACCCTCTGTCTTTGTTTCTGCATAGTAACTAGGATTGAATTTAGTGACAAAATATTTGAATTTCTCATCACAAACCAGAATATTGAGCGAGACTCACTGTAACTCGCAAATATTTTCAGATCAGGACTGTCTTTTGAGCACATCTGGTCTGACTTCTTATTTTAAATAGAATTTACATAAATACCAACAATTCCATGTCAGGCTGGTAAAGCCCTAGCAGTTTCATCTAGTTCCCACTCTGTATTTTTAGAATAAAAATGAAAGTCCAAGAAAAGCAAAGTCATTATTTTTTGCTGCAGCAGACAGGCGCTTTTACATGACTGTGTGTTGAGGTTATACTGGCACTCTGTGATGACATATCTATCATGCTTCCAGAACTTATTTCTGAAAATTTTGTGGTTGCCTACAAAGTAGTTGGTCATATTAAAGAGGGTTCAGTGTTACCTAACAGCTGAACTACTTGTTCAAGATGTTTATTTTACATTTTCAACTACAGTCTTAAAAATTCCTCTTTGAGTTTTAGGATACTATATAGCACCTATCTGCGTAAATGGCTTTCAGGTTGGACTTGTTTTTTTTTCCTTTCTGTATTATTATATGAAAAAAACCCGAGCAATCCAAACAAACTCCACACCATTCTGCACAAAGATAATTCACAGAGATGGATGTAGTTTTGGCCAGTCTCTGTCTCACAAATCTACTCATAATGGAAACAGTTCCAAACATTTTACCAACTGACTGCAAGTAGATAAACAGCATGTCTTTCTCCTCTGCTTCTGCAGATGTCTGTTCTAGGTCTTTGAATAGCTAAGCATGTACAATGCAGAAAGATATAAAAGCATTAAGACATTTAAGGAAAACCTTACACTGCCTTGTAAGATACCTCATGCTTTATAGGAATAAAAATGTAAATTTCTGGTAGTGATCCAAGCAGTAACAACAACATGTTGTATTTATGAGAACTCCCATCGTCCCTCCTGAAAATGTATTGTTTTCCTTCCTTCCTCTTCCTTTCTCCATGCTGTTCATATATGCAAATTGAACTCTATAGTCTTCAGAAAAAGACAAGTTAATATAACTTCGAAGTGTTTACAGCTATCAGGAATAAGAAAAAGAAGCATGGAAGCTACCATACTTGGTAGTGCTGTATCCTGTCTCACTGCGCTAGCCATGGGAAGGACATCTTCAGAGTTCAAACTGTAATACCTGCAAATCTAGGATTGGTCAAATCTAGTGTCTGTGCTTGTGGGTGAGTGTTTATAAAAAGCGGTCCTAGTGTATTAGGTAGTGTATATGAAGATAAGCTTTTCCAACAAAGCAGCATTCATGAATTACAGACAGCAGAATCCACCTTCTAGGAGAACATGACTAACAGCCAATGGTTTTGTGTTTTTTTCTCACTTCTACTATTCAAGTAAGACAGAGAAAGCAGTATTTATTTCAGCTCTGAGATACTTTGCAAATGAGACTTTTGTCCCCAATAACAATTATTATAATATCAATAATTTGTCCACAACTAAACCACAATAGTGTCATTTCCCCTTAAATAACACTTCAAGCCCTATCTTCTCAACTTCCCCATACCACCTGCCAGGACTATCATCTTGATTATTAATTTTCATTTCTGTTAAAATCTGGCTTGTCTCACATTACCTTTTTTTAACTTCTAAGATCTTAGAATGTGCTGGGTCAGATCATATACTACCTCTGAATTGCTCATTACTTCATAAGCTGTACTAATGAAGGCAGCAGGACTGTTTTTTATAATTAGATAATCTTTACAATGAATGAAAATACTAAAATCATACATTGTAACTCAGCTGAAATGCATACGACCCTGGGTCATGTAGGTGACCTGTGCTTAAGAGCTCAGGCTTAGGCATATATAATAATGCAAACTTGCTTTGCCGCATCTGAGCATATGCTAAGGAAAAGCAGTGGAGGTGGAAGAAGGGGCAGCAGTAAGAATATCTGTGCTCAGAACATTCAAAACACTTGAGCACAAAGGTGATCATGGGGCATTTCTGGCTAGAGTATCGTTTATAGCTATAGCGGATAACAGAAGAATCAGGCAAATCTCATTATGCCCCCCATGCAAGTCTAAAGCAATCGTCTTGAAGCAATATGGATTGAAATGGGGATTGATGAACGGGATCATCCATCTTATAAGGTGTAACAATGCAAAACAAAAAAAGCCCAACAATCCACAACAGCCAGTGCTGATGTCCAGACAAAATCCTATACTGTTACTTGATGATCTCTAATTAGAGGAGAAGAATGTTCAGGAGCATCTGTGAGCAACATCTGATTGACAGGCAACTGGTCTGAAGCAAGGTTAGTCTCACACTCACGATAAGTGACTTCCTAAGACTTTTTGTGAAAATATTTAAACTTAAATGAATAATATGTCAAAAAATGCAACATGCTTTTAAATGAAATATGTAAGATAATTCATCCATTAGAAGTGGTAATGCTGACTTACAAAGCATAATCTTCAACTGCTACTGAAGGAAATGAACAGCTGGTGTTCACCAGTGAGATACTATGTCTGCTTTATGTATTCCATCTCACAATTTATTGCTGAACAAAGTAGTCATATTTTGCATCAGTAGTACAGCAGACGAGTTTTAACAAACAATCTTTATAAATATGCTGTGTATGGAAATGAAATGCCAGTATTTAAACTACTCTCGCTAGCCTTTATCTACTTCTTGAGGAGAAAGGAGTAAGTGGACAACAGCAGGGACTTGGAGTAAAGATGGAATATACATATGTAACTAAGGTAAGAAGAATGCAGGAGTTTTTTTTTCTCTCATAGAGCTGTCTGAAAGCAAAAGCAAGAACATATATAGTATTCTTCTGCAGAAATAACATACAGGCATCCACTTCAAACATAGAAAAGTAAGTGTAGTCTTCAACAAAGTCAAATGTATGTGGATACACAAACAGATGAAAGGCCACCACTGTTCTTAGTCTTTATGCCCACTGCAAAGAAGAAAACATTTTCTAAAGGTAAAATTTTCTAAATCAGACTTGTTCTTAGACAGTCCCTTAACACACACATGCAAAAAAACAAAAGCATGTATCAGCATAGATTAGTTCAGCTGTTTAAACTTTAATTCAATGCAAAACCAAAAATTCCCAGCCTAACAGATTGTTATATGCTTGTAAACAGGTTTATGAGATTTAGTTCCTAGCCACAAAGACACATTATAAAATGTGAAAAATCTCTCCCTGAAACACCTCATCACAGAAACAGTGACGTTCTCCAGTGAAGTGAAATGTATATTCCTCAAAAAGTCAATGTTCCTGTCTTGTATCAGATTAAAACCAAGGATTTTAGATATCCTTCAATCCATCATGCAACCATAAACATTCTGAAAGGACAGTGGAAAATGCAGTGACTTAACAATGTATTTTCTTCAAGATCTGGGGAGGTGGAGGATATTTCTTGACAGGGTAAGGGGAAAATTGATAGGAGTAGAGGATTTGCATACAGCAGTATATGTTCATCCTCTGTTTAGTTACAATATATCCATACGCCTTGCAGGTTTTCAAGTCCTTTTGTACTTCCTTTCAGGAAATACTTAATGTTTGTTTTGTTATATATTCTTACAATCTCAACTAAACTATGCTTTTATATATCTATACCCATCCACCAGTTTTGAATTTCACATGACTATGAGTATTTTTAATCAGCTGGTGGCAAAGCAGACACTTAAATGCATTATACTGTGTAGCATTCTGATTAACAGTACGAATGTATTTAAACCTAAAACAAACTACAGGTGTATAAAATGTAGTAGTTAAAAAACCAACCAGAGTGTCACTGTCTATTGGAGGCAGAGTGCTCTGTACACTGTGCAGCATATTGGATCTAAATTCTTTGGCAAGATCACCATTACTCTCCCTAGTCTGTTTCTGTGATAATTTGGCAAGCGGTGCTGTGGTGATCAGATTTTTGCAGTAGAACGAAAACAAACAACAAAAGAAGAAAAATAAACTGTGGCAAATGTCAAGGAATTTTCTATAATTAATACATTTTACATACATAAAAGACAAAATTATATAAAAGCAGTTGCAATACAACCTTTGGACAGCAGGAGAGGAAGTGAATTTGACCTCTTGACACACAAAGGTATCAGTCTTGGAAAATCTTATCACCTTATTTAGTTTCATAATCCTCTCATAGAAGTGGTATGAATCTCCTACTTTGTAGTAACCTCTCTCAATCAGATTTTAGCCCAGTGTCTTTTTCTTGACAGTCCTTCAACTCCCCATTATAACAGTCTCCTTGGGACAAATTCAGAGATTATGTGACCTAAATGTATGTATCTATACGTCATGTATAAGTGCGATCTCAGTTAGGGTCAACAAAATCTAGAGTTCAGTTCTGCCTAAACAAAGATGCTTAGTGCCTGTGGGATGTCCTTGGGCAACTCCTCTGACCTCCAGATGCTGCTTCAAAAATCAGTGTGTCATACATTTGCACTCCTGAACACATCTTAGACTCCTGGACCATCTAGGCTGCCACAGACACAGAAGTTCAGAGAACTAAATTCTGCCCTTATTCTCTTTTTTTTCAAGACGAAGGGTCCCAAGCAGCTCTTGATTGTGACTCAGTTGGCCTCATTTGGTCATGAGTGACCCGACAGACCCTAGCGTAACTCCACATGCATCACTACTCCAATCACATTCCTGTGACTGAGCGTTTCCTCTGGGTTGAGTCATGCAGATGACAGGGAAAAGGAATAAGACACCAATCTTGTGATCAGTCCCTGTGCCTAAGAAGCAAGTAATCATGGTTCAGATACTTCAGGCTGTGAGACAGACCATGAAACACTTGTGTAGGTCCACCCTTAAGAGACAAATGTCACTGCAGGGATCACACCATCTTAGAAGTTCGGGAGAATGGGATCACAGAGGTCTTATTACACTAAGCACATGTCATTGCCAGTGTTATGAGAGCTGTCAATTTGTTTCTTAGAAACATTTATCTAACCTTTGTTATCTTTCAAGCTTGCTTTCACATTATAAGACTGACAAATAGCATGACCAGACCCTGAGAATACTTCAAAGATGACTGAGCTATTTAAGATAGACTTCTGGGTTAAATCAGATTAAATTGCAGTTTTCCATTCCTCAGTTGTTTTAAACATATAAGTGTGGAATGGACATTTTTGATTCATGAAACAGTTATTCAGGTGAAATTTAATGAACCTGAGAAGCAAACAGGCTTCAAGTGAAGACAGGGATCAAAATATAGTATTGACAATGTCAGTAGTGAATCCAGTGCGGTTGATCACACAGTACTTGTGCTGTTCATCACAGTACCATTTCTGAGTTCATAATCTAATGCAACAAGTCAACACTTGGAACCACTAACAGGAAACTTGCTTTTTAATAAACTGTTTTATGCTTTAGGAGTTTATTCTTTTCATTATGGTAAGACATTTGCTACTGAGAATTCATAGATTTCTTTTTCTCATCATAGGTTTTCTCAGATTTGAAAAAAATGTACAAATGTACAAGAGATTTGAAAGACTTCAGCTGCTGGCAGTATCAAGCTCTTGGTTCCTCTGACATGTCTGGGTTTGTGAGGGGGAGGTTCTGAAGACAGAAGGAAGAGATATTACCATGTTTCAGCAGTTACATGAAAGTACATCAAAGTTAAGGGGATAGGTCCTAAAATATTAACTATAGTCCAGATGGCCTGTGTGGGTGAAACTTGAGAATGTTTTATGAGAAATCACACAAAACTCAGATGCTATAGAAACAAGAGACAAAACAGAAAAAAAGTAAAATGTATTACTGACTTTGCCAGACATGCTAGGCAACATTTCATAAATATCAGATGGAAGAAGTCATGATCAATCTTTCCTTTGAGGTCAGGGATTATATGCCACATAGAACAAGACTCACGCACAAATGACATCATATGGTTTGACTTCCCTGTCAGATAGGAGTCGTATATTCTCCTCAGAATAGGCCCTGGCTCAGCCTATGAGTTTCTTGGAGATGTTGTTGTATCAGGTTTAATTAACAAGAAATAGTTTGTGTTTCTCTGACACTGGCCCCTTTTCTCTAATTAAATAGAAATAGAAGAAAAGAAGAATTTTATGTGTTTATTTAGTTATTTTTTAAGTAGAAGAGGAAATCTGCTCTGTGTAGGAGACAATGTGGGTGTGTTCCAGAGATTCTGTAAGATTCACAGGGACCACTGTGTGAATGACAACATAGGCAGTAAAGTGCTATTGCAAGACAGCTTTGCAAGGTACAATCATAAAATCTGCCCTAGCAGTCACTTCTGATTGTAAGACTTAGCTGCAGCTCTTCTCCACACACAATGATTAACTCTATTCATAAAATGTTTTATCACTGCTACACTTAATAGATACAAGAACATGTAAAAACTATTTTGAATAACTTTGCTTAGGAAAAAATGATATTTCAAAAAGTTAAACTTTCACTTTAAAAGTGAAACAATTTTTTATTTTGCATCCAAGGAGCAGTACTGTGTAATAAGAGATGTTCTTATGAGTAAATACTAATTATTCTGATATTTGTTATTTAAATACTTAGCATCACTTATTAGAAAGAACTAACTGGGATGTCTATCAGTGTCACAGTATTATCTGTGCTGCAGTGAAACTATAAGATACTTCTATCTGAAAAATAAAAACCCAGTCTCTAATAATTACCCATTGACCTTTAGACACTTTAAAACTGAACTTAGGACTTTATTAGTCAAGGACATTTTCTAGGGAAAAAAAAGATATTTTGAGGCAGCAATAAAGTTTTTTTCAGCTCATACTGTAACTATGTACACATACCTTGGTTATCTTATCTATGTGCCTCCAGTTAGAACACATATATCATATCAAATACTTTAAAAATGTGTACATTAGAAGTCTTTGAGGAAAAAGTACAATTGCTTTTATCATGTAAATGAAATGAAACCCTACATTTTGGAAAGACCATTGTCTCTTCATTGTGACGGAGAAGGTTAACAACTACTGCTTTCTGAAATAATTTAACTGTGAAGCATCTTATATAGAGGAATGAATCTGGATGTCACTAATATGTTTTAAAATTTGTTTTATAAAATATGTCCCTTGTTGGGTTTTATTTATTTGTTTGTTTGTTTGTTTTAATAAACAACTGCATGCTATGCAACTTCAAAAGATAAGATGATGTTTTCATCTTCCTAGAGAAAAATATTTCAAGCTAAGATATTAATAGGAAAACAGCTGCTTTTCTAATTAGTACATTTGATGCTTAGCTTCTTTTCATTACAGCACAGACAGGGGACACTTTGATCTATACATTTCAATCAGTGTTAAGTAGCATTAAGCCTTAATAATTTTTAAAAAAGGCAATCACAAAATAAAATGCATACCTAAAAAATGATTTGATCAATACATTATAATGTAAGACATCAGTAGGAATAAAACACTTTATAATTACTACTGATATGCCATAAAACTATGTCATAAGGAACATGAGAAAAATGTGATACAATTAAATGTTTCTTTCAGATTGCAAAATTAAAAATATTGAAATAATTCAATGTTGAAGAGAGGGGGAAATTCCAAGTTTCAACAAATAAGATTGTTTTTCAATTTAACATTTAGGTATGGAGATTTTCAAAATATTTCTGAATTTGCTCATTTCCCTTTAAAACCCCTGTACCATCACACTGACTAAAAGGCAGAGGTGAAAAAGGTTCAATTTTTACAATATATGCACTGTCATGTCTTTGAACTTGCTCTGATAAACTGTGCTTAACCTACGGTGTTTGTTCTTCATATAGACTTTCAAAATGCTGAACAGCTTTATCAACAGGTAATAGAAGAACTTTTCACCATAATTTTCTATTTTAATGTGTACTTATGCTGATATTTGATTACACTGGTGTTCTTCTATAAATAGTAGAGTATCTGCATATTCCATCAACAAGGTCAGTTCCTGGGAATTTTTGTTCAAAACCTGCGTTAAGTCAGAGCTCTGACATCTGGAATGCTTTGGTTTGCATCCAGATGGGAAAAAAAAATTAAAAAAATCCATATTTGCCAGAGGTCATGTTTCTCAAAGATGGATCAGACACCCATGGCCAAGCACATATAAACTGCAATTGAACACTGACATCAAAATTAATTAACAGGGGGACTTGAAAATGATTCTATCATTCCTAGTAATGACACTGCTCTACTTACTGATGAGATATACAGTTGTCCGATAGGTCAAAACCACACAAACAGCACTAAAATTTGCAAAAAAAGGATAGGGATTATAAGAAGACATAATTAAGCAGCTACAGATTCAGATCTGTAATAATGTCAACACAGTGATAAATACATTTTGACTTAAGCCTCATACATAGTTGGATTTGAAAGTAGCGCCAAGACTCATCAAAACCTGTCAATTGCCATTTGCTCAGCTAATTTGAGACATTCATGTACTTAAATATTAGTACACTTTTTTTCCCCCTGTATTCCTGTAGATTCTGCTGAGACCATTCTAACTTGCTTATTTCTCAGACCTCTCTGTGAGGGATATTCTGCTCATAGAAAATACAACATAGAGTGTCCTAAAGTGAAAAGTGTGGCAGAACACTTCTGTCTGGTGAGTTTGTGAATTACGGGACAGAAGTGTTTCAATCTCAAGATAAGAAAGACAAATTGAACTCTTAGCTAAGACCTTAAGGCTTACAACATGACACATTATTAAAACAAATGCTCCTTGGTCCTTTTCCCAAATAAATGAATTTTTTTACTTGTTGATTAAAATTCAGCTGTTTAATATCTACAATAAAAAAATCTTATTTTATAACTGATCAAGTGTATGAACAAAGACTGTGGGTCTCACAATGCAATTCCCACTGAAAACAAGGCATATGGTCTGTTGTAATATCTAAAACATTAGCTAACAGCCATACATTACCTTAAGCATATTTCACAGCTATAACCTATAAACTGAAAAGAAAGTTGTTCACTGGGTTCTGAAGAAGAAATAAGGCATGGAGTTCTGTAACACTTTAAATCATCGAAAGAAATACGGGGACTAAGGAGATATTTTGGTGCAGTATTTGGGAGCGGTAGGGCTGTTAGCATAGAGAGTAATTATTTTTTTTTTTTTTTTTAGGATCTCTTCAAAGGAACATCCTCTGTGCTAGTTTGCAATATCATGTTCTCCTTCCTCCTTGCAACTTTACTGGCTGCACAGTGGTACATCTATAACAAGAAAGGTTTAGTGTTTGTTCTCCCTTACCTCAGCTCCAGACTAGAGACAAAGTAGATTTCAGTTCCTACACTGAAAAGCTAATACAACATTAGTTTCTTGCCCATCAGTAATTACTTTTAATTAAGCCTAACCATTCAGCCTAAGGGTTCAATTCATTAACCTCGGCATGTCACGTGCAAATGTCTTAAGTGTACTGAATGCTGATGGACCTGAACAGGCTCCAGTGATCATGGACATCTTCCTACTTTTCTCCACCAAGAACTGCAGCTCCTAGTAGTGAAACAGAGTGGCAACTGTGGGAACTACCTCACACAGGCATGCATTGCAGCAGATCAGCCACTTCCTTGAAGAGAATCCATCTGGTACATCTTCTGCCTTACATGTATTAGGTGAAAATACATCTGCACAGGGAGAGGCAGAGCAGAATACCTGACTTCTGATAAATTGATTTTGTAGAAGTTTGGACAGCGCAAAACGTCAGAGATTCCTAGAACTATTAGTTCCCAGACAATAAACCGGCAAAATGACATTCAGGTTCCTGAGGGTTGGGTTCTGTCTTTGAATTTGAGTTATCTGTGGTATTGTTACAAAAAAGGGTGGCTGCCACATTCTACTCCTGCTCTGGTTTTTGAGAAAATTACCTTTGGATTCATTGCTTTGTGCAGAAGTCCAGAGCACCAGTATCAGCCTGAGTTCAGCCTTAAATGAGGGAACAAGCACTTAGTGGATATCAAACACATTTAACTATAAGAGGGCACTAAATTGCTCAGCTTTGCCACAGTAGCCACAACCCTAGCTGTGTGCAGAAGTGAAATGATATGCCTGTAAGCAACTTTACTGGGAAAAATAAGTTGTTTATAAAATTACAAGGACCAAACATACTAGGCAGGATATTTGTTGAACGGTGTCTTGGATTTAAGCATCATGAATAAAATGGGGACAATATAAGCTCAAATACATTGCGCTAGAGGATGCAAGTGAAGCATGGTTCTCCTTAAGAAAGCCAATTTCCCAGTGTGCTCCAATAATCTGTTTCCATTAACATCTGTTAATAATCTGTTTCCATTAACACTACACCAAAACTATTCAAAATCATTTTAAATACAAATACTTGATCTCACTGTTAGAAAGCACTAATGTTTGTACCAGTCATTGGTATTATTATTATTATTATTAGTAGTAGTAGTAATAGTAATAGTAGTATATTACTATGATAAAAACAGCCTCACAAGATTCAAGAGGAATGTCTGCTCTAGGAGAAAGGAATGCTGACAGGTTTTGCATGTGATGGGGAAGCAGACATCTCTTCATCCTCACCATTCTCCAATCTCACCTTCCACATTGTCTCTGAAGAACGCCTCCACAAAAGATGTTTCTCAACAAGCAAGAATTCAGAAGACCTGTTTTTATTTTCTCAATGAAGTTAACTTGATCTGTAATTGCTGTAGCACACAGAGAGCAGGAATCTACAAAGTAATTTTGCAGATGTTTTTCAAAGCAAAGTTCTGCTGTAGGCATGCAGGGCTGACTGGAATGACTAAGGTCAGACCTGCTCTCAAAGAGCTCAACTAGACACTCTCAACAAGCTCTACAAGGTGGTCTTTTTCAGATTTCAATGTTATCTGAACATAGGGTTTTTGGGTTTTTTTTTGGACAAGCACCATCATCACTGATTCTTATTTTTATGACAGAATTAAAAAACCTTTTTTGAGTAATATATCTAAAGCAAATAGGTGACTGTCATTTCTAGGGATGGTATCACCAGTACATGGTTCAGACATGTGGACAACTCTTAGGAAGCTTATAGCCTATTCCCATTGCATTATGTACTCTTGACCTAAACAGAGAACATCAGTTTCCATTTGAAAGACAGAATTCTTGAACTTTCTAAAATATTGGGACTATATATACCCACACGTCATTCAAGTCTGAATGCAAACAAAAAATATTTCAATCGTTTACTTGATGTGCCCGATATGTTAAGAAAACATTCAGAATTATGAAAAAAAATCTAAAGTAACTATCTTCACAAATCTACCCACCATTAGCATACAATCAATTCTTTTATGTACATCAGTTGATTTCATGTCTCTCTTCGTCCTTTCTGTCTTATGCTTTGTCACACAAGTGGAACAGTGAGATAATATCAACCATTTATTTGGTTTATTACATAAATCTCAGAGCAATAAAATGGAATTGATCACATAAAGAAGTTTTTCTTGAGATGCTGTAAATTAATCATGCAAGCTGATATATTTCCTCAAGGGAAATATATTTTAACAGATCTTTTCTGAATGTTTTCCTCTGTTAATATACTTATAAATGTTGTGAGTATTCTTTTTTTTGCTAAGATTTGCATATGACAATTAATAGATAAACAGTTATTTTTCACTAGTGTCATGTGTTGCAAAACAAATCAAGAACATCTCTTCATTACCTAGAAAAATATACAGCAAAATCATTGGGAGATTTAAAATAACTGTATAAATATTTCTTCAGCAAGAATTCATTGATTCTTTTTCAAATCAAAATAGATGAAACTGCAAGAATACCATTAAAGACGAAAAGCCTTACTGTATGTAGCATGTACTATTCTGAGGTAAGTTTTAAAGGACAGGAAATTGAGTTAGGCAACCCATCCTTTGCACCTAATTGATACTGTCCGTAGTATAGTATTTTACTATATTTTTACTAAATTTGTCCAACATCTACTGATTTTTGCAAATCATGACAATTTTGTTCTAAGACAGTTGGCACTCTCCAAAAAACTGAAAGCAAAGTTTGAACATGTTTGTACTGGTCCTCACAGTGGATATGAATATTAACAGAAGTTGTGATCTAAGTTGGATTATGACCATGAAGACAAAAGCATCTTCCCTATCCCCAGTCTTAAATAACTTATCAAATCTGATAGTTTATTATAGAAATACAGGATTAAAATATCAGAAACCAGTGACAGATAAGGTAATATCTATTCCTTTAATAATCCAATACATTTTTTACTTTGCGCTAAGACTATTACTACTAAAGCAACAACTGTCTGTGTGGTTCTTAACTGTCAACCCTTAAAAAAAAAATCTGGTGTATTTATATTATTATTATTACTTTCCTTTCTGGTGAAGAGCTTGCTGGTGAATGCAGGTTGAAATGCTCCACTGTCGGATAATCAACGTCACCATGAGGTTTATTCACTTTAAAGTGGTTTACGTGAATAGAAATCATGTATTCTTTTTGACATGTAACAAGGCCAGCAAACTTTGTATCTGATTTAGAGTACAAACTCAGGTTACTTGTGTTATATATAGGGTAATACCTAAAACATGGTCATGAGACAGATTGGTAACAGTATGGAAAATAACACTGTACTTTGTTACATGGGGTAAACACTGATGTACACAAATAGCAGATTTGTATGTGGTCCTGTAATAAAAACATTTTCTTTATGTTTACACAACATAATTTGGTTCACTGTTACTGAAAGGAAATCAAATCAGATTAAGGGCATGGTAACTAGTTTTTGGCAGTATTTTGCCTTGTAACCATAATTTGAAGGGACTGACATTTAACCATCTTTAGACAAAAGAGGGTACACAAAATAAAACAAAAGGATAAAACAGGGTAATTGATTTCAATAGCAGAGCTAGTGCCAGTCTGCTAACTCTTACTTTGATTACTACACTTTCCAGATACTGAAGCAAAGGTGTCACTTCATTATACACTACTTCAGTACAGCTACATAGTTCACTCTTCCCCATTTCTTTCTTGAATCAAATACAGATGCTTATTTATTTGTTTCAAATCGAATTTTGGTGCAATCAAAGAAGGAAGTGAAACAGCTCACTGATCTAGTAGAATATGAATTCATTTAAAAAAGGGAAAAAAAGACTTTCTATCAGATCAGTGAGCTCAAGCGATTTATGCACACCAATGCTAGGTGCAAGAGGTGGACATGAATTTCTAGCCGAGCCTAGATGAACCTCTTTTTCAGAGGCCACATATAGCTGTACTGAATTAGGTGCAACTGAGAAAGATAAATAGGGGGGTAATGATTGAGTGATGTAATGTTCTAGAAAAACTTAGTGAACGGAAGTTTTTCACAACTTTTACATAAGCAAAATAGATTGCTTCCTACAGAGACTTTGTACATACAGGACTTAAAGTAGACCGTTTCATCAGATCAGTAGGTTTCCCATATTGGAAATCACCTTTCCATAAAGCAGTAGAAGCTTACCACATTTGAAATAATTATTACACAATTTCAAACAATGCCATTTTCCTAAGGAGTGGGTTTCCCTTCTTCCAGTAGCCAGAGAGCTATTCACAGACTACTATATATTTCACTATATAGTCATTCATCAACTAAAATTATCTTGACTTTACAAATGTTACATACCAGTTATTAAGTGGATTCTTAACTTTTACTTATGTCCTTTCCCCTTCTATTTATTTGACATTGCTTCCTATGTATTCAGAATGGAAAGTTTTGGAGACATGTAATATCTCATGCCATATGTGTACAAAAGCTGACATAACTGCTGCTGATAATTTTAGATTATTTCTATATTTGATTTTTTACATTAATAGGAAAAGTAACACCTGATTTCAAAGCTCAAGAAGGTAATTTGTCATTTTCAAGAGGATTCACAAAAGTCATCCAGCATCCATGAAACATGTTCCAAATAAAGTTTAATGACAAAAAGAAGTAGTATTGGCCTTCAGTTCTTTTCATTAAAAAAAGTTAACAATGCTTCTTTTTCTTTGCCAGCACTGAGAACATTTTGATTTACAGTGGGTGAAACAGGATAAAATGTTTACAACTCAAGCTTGACAATCTTTCTTCAAAGTCAGACTAAGCATATCCAGATCCTGGGTACAGAATTTCAAATTTATTAGCTTGCCAACTATTCTTGTGGTGGCTCCACCTGTACTGCACTGTCCACAGAACCTAGGATAAAAGGGTGAGTGGATCACCTCTTTCCACTATCTGGATCAATAGATAAAACTCTCTCACAGATGCCTCTGAAGTTTGGTCAGATTATAATCAATGACTAATATTTTCCTGTTGGTTCTTCAGTTCCCTCACTATAGTTTGAACTAAGCAAAAAACATATTCTTTGCTCTCATGAAGCCTAATTACCAAGTTGTTTGATGGCTGCTACAGTTTTGCTGTTCATGAACAGCATACTCCACTCCAGAGAATTTGTTCTGTTTACATGATCAAGATATCTGAGTAAGCACACTAGACAAATACAGGAAGCAAAAAGCAAGGGAACATGGCTGATCAAGCATGAAAATGTACATTTCTACCCTTAATTCAAAAAGTCATCATGTTACCTTCCAGTCCAAAAGAGGTATTTCACTTGGAAAGAACTCTTGTTGTGACAAAGCTATATAGTTAAGAACATACCACATAGCCTTCAATGAAGTTCATTGCAACTCAAGGAATTATTGTTAACTTGGCATATGGATGATCATTTTAATGCTTCTTTTAATTTGCTTATCAAGAAGAACTTGGTGCTATCATACATAAAGTACTGGAAGGGATGCTTTTAAATCCATGTAATTGGGTTACTATTCAAACATGTTACCATTTAGTAACATACCATGTTACTGCCATATCACCTAAAGGTAGTAATTTTTGCCTGTTTATTGAAATATTTTACTTGCACCTTCTTGCAAAACTGCAAACTGTTTTAGAAAGAAACTTCAAACTAGAAGTTTTGCCCTAAAAGTTAACTGAGTTGAATTACTGTGTAGCTAGTTTTCCTGCATTCAAGATCAACTACATCTTGCTTCTATGACACAAAGCATTGTTCTTTGACAAAGACATTGTTTTCAATTCAATATCTGCTTTAGGCTGTATAAATTTAGGAACCATTCTATGATGTGAGATCAGATAAAGTTCTGGAATGGCACATACCTTAGACTAATGCAACACATAGAGACACTAAAGAAAATACCTGAAGGTCATTTCTGTTAACAGTGCCTGTTTAAGCAATCTTGTTGATGCACAAAGATTGAAAAATGTTGAGGGTTTTTTTTTTTTTTTTTGTTCACTGTTGGATGTCTTGTTTTAAAATACTGTGACAATACTGAGACCTCCATTCTTTCAGAATCTGGCAGTTCTGGGCACACTACATACTGTAGTACTGAAGTGACTAAAGCAAGCATCGTATTTGTCATTATATTTCTGTATTTCCATTTTCTCCCTTGGCCCATCACTGCAACAGTTTGTCCTTGTCGTCTTAGAAAACACTCACTTTAAAATCACCCCTCAAACAGAACAAGCTGCCAAGAAGACTGAAAGGCAGACACAACATGGTCATCATAGGTTCTAATGAGTGCAATGGATGTTAGCAGTTACAATGGGTACCTTTGGTGTTCCAACTCAGTGGTAATTTTCAGGATGATATTTGTACACATGGCTACTTGTAGGCTATTAGTACATCATAGATAAGGATTTATTTGTAAGCTATACTAGGCATACTGACCAAGTAGGTAAAACATTGTTTTATTAGTAAGCCCCTGGCATCATTCATTTCTGCATAATTTCACTGTTGTTTTTTCCCACATTACATTCTGATGGTATTTTCAGGTTGACATAATATACTGATTTCCATAGATTACATGTGTCTACCATACACAGCAGGCTATATCCCAACAGTGTTCCTAAGGTGTTTTTTTTGGCATCTGTACCAAGTCATGACTTTGAGATTATTCGGCACCAAATTTCTCAGTTCTGCCAACAATTAAAAACACCATGTGTTTTGAATGGGATCTGCTTCATGTTTTCTTGAACTCATGGCATAATGTAAGGGAAAAATCTTCAAGAAACATGTTTTTTATCAAAGCTTCTTCACTACCGATACATGGTACCTCAAGAATCTTTCTTCTCCATAATAAATCTATATAACTTCTAACTCTTTTCTTGGCTTGCTGACACCTTTCATTCTGTGTTGGTCTTTCTGACTTGGTCAGACTATTTTTCTAATTGGAAAATGCTGGCTGTCTAGCACTGCTCTCTTTATTACCAGTTTTAGTTCACAACTTGAAGAAATGTCAACAAACTATAATAGAGAAAAAAGTTAACTGTAAGATAAGTTTTCTGGTTAATTTTTCTTTGGATCAGGCTGTGATGTTTTGGAGGTTTGCACATTGGAATGTCTCTTAAGAGAACATTAACCATTCTGATTGAACTATCATTTCACTGAAAAGGTCCTATACACTTAAAGTAACAGCAAGGTCCTCACAGTTGCACAGAGAAAGTGTAAAGACACAATATGAAAGCAACACTGTGGAAGAAATAAACTGGAAGTGAAAATGTAAAATAATGCAAATTTTAATAGCATCAGCTTTCCATAATACAAACTGTGAGGTGCTCTTAAAAAAATGAGCAAAGAGAAAAAGAACAGTAATCTCATAAATACAGAGAAAGTAGGAGGTTATGTAAACAGAATACTAAGAAAAAAGCATAGCCTTAGTTTGAAAGCTCAGGTCATGATTTGTCTGCGAATATTGGTACAGAATACTGGACAATGCTGTGGCTAGTCATGTGGAAATGTGATTACTGCAATGATCATTCATGATTTCTGCCCTGCTAGCTTGACAGTGTCAGCTGTTAAGTGTAGAAGTCCATATATAAAACACTGAGATTTTGACCACACAGCTGTGTTGCTGTTGTTCTTACAGTGTTCTAAGGCAACCTCCTGAGCTTTGGCGCTGCAGCATTTTGTACTGCAACATTTCAGGCTGACATTTCTTGCAAGACGCTTGATTCATTGCTCCCATAGACAGTACATGTGAGTTTCCTCCACGGGCAGAATTGGTCATGGTGCTCTTTGCTTCTATTAGCCCTTGCTCTTTTACCAATTGCTTCACATTATGCCCTTCTGAGAACTGGAAGGATACTAGAAATAGCAGTCACTCCCAGCTGAATCGCCCCCAGACCTTTTTCCCAAGTTATGGGATACCAAGTACAATTGAAAAAAAGGCTTTATTTTCCTCTGAATGCAAGAATTATAATTTTACTCAGTCCTTAAAATGTCCTTGCAGGCTTGGAAAACTCTGCAAGTCCTTCATTTCCCACATGTACCCACATACAATCAAGATATATTCTGCCACATAAGAATAATTTCAGCTTTTATAGAAGTGAATTTATTAGATACGGATAGGAAGAAAGCTACTTAGCATGCATTGTCTGTAGTCTTTTTTCATGTAGAGGTCTCCTGGACTCTAATGTATAACTATATACCATCTTGCTAGTTACACAGCCTTATTCAACTGAACAGAAAGTATTAAGGTCTGAGAGTGAGTTTCGATATAGACTTTGAGCTCTGGATCACAGAGCTTGCTTTAAGTACCATCTGTATCTCAGGTATCTCCAGATACAGCATAGGGCATTTTTGCTTCTTTCTCCAAGGCCTGAATGACATTCTGCCTGAAAGTCATTCAAGTGATTCCATTAATATTTTAAAGTTAGATGCAAAATATTTCTCAGAGTTATTTCCCACTTGATACTATACATATGACTACATCTGCTTTTCTTTCCTGGTATTGCCCCCCGATACCTGAAGGACAGATAATAAATCTGGGCTAGATTGTAGCTGGCTTTGCATGGGCTTGCAGTGAATCAGACAAAAGGGTACAAGGAGAACTATCTGCTTCCTTGAGCATCCAGGCAAGGGGCAGACACAACTGACAATCACACCCCTGAATGTGCACAATTCAGTATGTATAGATAGGTGCAAAAATAATTGCCGTTTTTGTCATTGTAAAATGTGATACTTATTTTGGATAAAACTTTTCTTTATCAGCATTCCTGTAGTATAACATTTTAAAGCAAGTAATTTTTTCTATTTATTTATGCTAATGTTTTTGTTTTCACTCTTCATTCTTTCTTATATCATGCTCTCAAATTAAACATGTAAAAAAAGCAAATTTGAGTGATTTTGTTGTATGAGTTCAAAGCGGGATATAAAACAGCAGAAATTGGTAGCAATATCAATAAAGAATTTGACCATGGTACTGTCAACGAACATACAGGTCGACATTAGTCCCAAAACCTTCATAACATAAATTAAGCCCTTGAAGATGAGGAGGGTTGTGGATGCTCTTCTGAGATAGACAACAATCAATTGAGGGCTACTACTGAAGTGGATCCACGTAAAACAACTTGAGGAGTTGCAAAAGAATGAAATGTTGCTTATTCAACAGTTGTTCTACATTTGCATCAACTTGGAAAATCTAAAGAGCAACAAATAGGAGCTGCACAAACAACAAAAATTAAAAAAAAAAAAACATTAAAAAGTCCGCTCTGTGCTTCTTTTGCACAATAAAAATGATCAATTCCTTGATTGCATTGTGACACATGACAGAAAATGGCTTCTATACAATAAGCAATGTCATTCTGTGCAGTGGCTGTACCAGAAGTGAAACACTAAAGCACTTCCCCAAACCAAAGCTGCACCAAAAGAAGGCTATGGTTGCTGTTTGGTGGTCAGCAAGTGGAATCATCCATTATAACTCCTTTGATCTTCGTGAAAACATCACAGCAGAGAAGTACTGCCAGGAAACTGGTAAAATGCACCCAGAACTGGAGTGTTTACATCCAACATTGGTCAATCAAAAGGAACTACTCTTCTCTATGACAAAGCCTGGCTGCATGTCTCCCACCATTTACCACTTTTTTAAGCATTAAAACTATTCCTGCAAGAAAAGTTTTTCCACAACCAAGAAGCAGCTCAGGACTCTAGAATTCTATGCTGATGGAATAAATAGACTCATCTCTGAGTCTATGCATTATTTTCAAAAATGCATAGATTCTAATGGTTCTTATTTCAATTAATTAATTTTATTCTGATCTGAGAGATACTGCTTTAAAGCTGATGGGTAAAACGGCAATTATTTTTGCACCAACCTCACAGAGGAACTGAGTACTGAAAAAGGAACTAAGGCCACTCTTTGGATTGGGCCGGCAGTGGAGCTAGGTGATAGTTTTTATGAACTTCACTCAGAATCCAGAAAAGGCCAAAACTACTAGCAAATATAATTAAAATTTCTTGACTAGCTTCACTCAACACTTCAAAAACCACAAGAAAAAGCCCCCAAACCCAGAGTAAAACATTTTCATGACTCCTCAAAAAAGCATACAATAAAATAAAATGAATTATTCTGTTAGAGTTGACTCTTTCTCTTGACTGTCTTTTAATTCAATCAACAAATAAAAAAACCCCAAACAACTCTGGCTTTTACACATATAATATAAGCTACGAGAAAGGCCCGTGCTCGAGGATCACAAATTGTAACCTTTAGAAAGAGCAAAGGAATACAGGACCGTAAGGGTCCACTGGACCCCTGAATATATATGAAACAATTTCAACACTTTCACACCAATCACACTATACATTAGAATTGTTATACTCTCTTAGCTTATTTCTCCTATTAAGAGGCTATTCCAAAGCCTATTTCCATAGAAAATCAGAAACCTCTTAAAATTAATATCACTACTATTATCATGCATTTGCTCTTGTACCAGTAATGTCCTTGAAACAGTTTTGGTATTTACTTTCTTGCCTATGTCTTATGTGCATTATATGCCCTCACAGACTTCACCTCTCTAGACCGAGCCACAAAGCCCTTTTTTTTTTTTTTTCAAAAAAAAAAAAAATCAACCTGTTTTACAAAAAGGCTTTCTTCTGATTATTACAGCAACCATTTCTTCACATGTTCCAGTTTGAAATCACTTTGAATGGTGAGCACAACCAACCACAGCATTCTAAATGAAGTTTTGTTTGTCCTGTCTAATGGTATTAGGGCTTCTTTTTAACTCCAGGATGTGGTTTTCCTCGTGCTTGCAAGGTTAGGTAACATTTAACTTATAGCAACTCATGTTTCTTGTAAGGCCTGATGCAGAAGTGATGGAGTTAATAACAAAAAAAAGCATAAGAACAGAACATACTTCTGAAGAGTTTGAGTAAAGTGTTATAATAAGGCTATTAACCTTGAGTTAAAGGAGAAAACAAATAAAAGACAAGTGTTGTTGCTAAGGCTTTGGGTCAGATAATCTAGATTCAAATAATATTTGTTTTGGCCTTGGGAAAAGAAAAGTAGCAAATTGGGAAATAAGAGTTATTATTACAGATAGAAATAAATAAATATAAGTAAGATTAGCTAAGTAGTTATACCAAATAACCGGGAATGGAAACAGTCCCGCATTATGACTATGAGGTTATAATTGAAGCCAGGGGTTAGACATTTTTGAGTTCCTTGCTTAGTTTCTCCCATTATGCTGTTGGATTGATTAGCTGCTGCTGCTTCTAACGAGGATGTAGTGTTCACTATCCAATTTAGCTTCACTTCTCAAACAGAACAATTTGAACATAAAAAGCTTTCTATTTGGAACACTGAAACTTAGAGCCATACTACAATCACTGTTCAACAATACTTGTACTGAAAACAAAACCAAATTAATTTAATTTGAGGGCAACTGTTGTACTAGTTTTAATGTCATTAGCAATTTTTTCCCCCTTTTCTTTCTTTAGTTTTGAATTTGCTTGGTGAATAAGCACAATGTCAGGTCTAATGCCTCATAAAACTTTCATTTTAGGTTGACTTCTGTAAGTTCTCATTTCATTCTACAAGATGTAATACTTCACATCCTTTGCAGTTTCTCTGTTTAATTCTAATATCTCATTTGTACTGGCTGTTTCTCCAGTTTTGAGCTTTCCTGCAATGCCTTCTAGCTCTCTGCTTGGGAAATGTGTTCAAGAACATGTTTGGACAGGCAAAGCAAAGGACTTTCAGGCCTTTTTCACATTCAAGCAAAATGTAAATTTGAGCTCTGTTGCATAATATGAGTAACTAATTACTTTTGTCTACCTTAGCTTTCCTATCCAAAACGGATATCCTCCATTATAGGCCTCTATTTACTCTTCCATTTAATAAAAACTCAGTTATGTTAAGATCATGCAATCCAAGTCTATTTTCTATAATACAACTGACATTTTGTACAATAACCTCACTACCTAAGAAATCAAGTTTAAAATCAAATCACCTTTTTTTTGTTCATTGGGGAAGGAATCTGATCACATTCTGAGGGGTCTCATTCTGAGTAGCTTTTGGTCAGTAGCTCTAGCCAGGAAATTACAGAACTCTGCTGCACGTGATTTTCCCAGGGTACACACTGACAAGATTTTGCATAATCAGTCCTAAGAGTGTGGTGGCATAACATTCTTTCATAACAGATCTGCTTATTTAAGGTATTCACTTCACTGACTGAGAGTCAAGGTTCTTGAATGCTCCAGGGCAATTACTCCAGAACCTCCTGGGATGCTCAGAATAGTATCACTGGGGATCTACCTACAGTCTTCCCACATAATCAGAAGCAGTTTCCTTTATGTTATATTTTGCTTCTTTAGTTTTCCATACTGCAAAGAAAGAATGTTCTCCCTATTGCTTTTATCATTTTTTCTTTTGTTTTTTTTTTTTCCTTTTCTCTTTCACACAACAAAACCCCATATTCTGGAATAAACTATAAAATAAAAACCTGACTTTTAAATAATAGAGACTATGGATATAATCAACTAATATATATGCTTTATAAACTTTTTATTAGTCATGCTGTAACAAAGTAATTTCCAGACTGTTTCTAACTCCCTTACATGCAAGATGAAGCAGGACACTGAATAAAAGACCGCTATCTGTGAGATGCAGAAGGAGTGGCAGTAATACACTTGTCTTATTTTCATACTAGGCTTATACAAAGGAGGTGCTCCAGAATTAATTTAACAAATATTATGCTCTTTTGCCTCACTCTGTAATCTAAAAGGAACATTTCCATGTGATGCTCTTTCTCTGAGGGCTTTGGGTTTTCAGCTATGCAATTTTTCTTTTGAAACCATGACCTCCTTTTCAAAACATTCAGTCAGACTCAGGGAAGATCACATCATCAGTTATATGACTATGGACTGTGTGGCTTCACAAGTCGGTACTGAAGTAAAGACTTGATGCACTTCATTGATACAAGTGCACACCCATACTTCTTAGCATGACATTGGGAGGTTATACCACAGCTTTTGTATGGAACACTAGCAGAACAGTATTAAGAAGTATTCAAAATAGATGACAATCACATAGCTATCGACTACCTTTTGCACAGTGTTGCCACCTTTCACGTTATGAATGTTCATTGAAAAAAAGCATTTAGACACATTTAGTTTTCTTTCAACACGTGTGCCAGTTTGAAAGCAGGACAGTGAATCATGTTTTCCAAAATTAATTGGAAGTGACTTCTTTGGAGGCATTGCTTCAATATTACTCTATTTCTTTTCACCCAATATGTGGGGTCCTGATTTACACTTGAGTAATTCCAGTGTAGCACTCAGCCTCTGTAATGAGACTGCAGTAGGAGCAAAACCACTCACAAGCAGATTTTTATCTTCCTGTAAATTAGCAATTCTGCAAGAATGTCAAATGGTTGTGCTAAACACATAGAGCTGGCCATGTCTGAAAATTAACTTTCTAGTCATTGCTCCAGCCCACGTGGCACTTGACAAGTGCTACAACACTCAGGAAAGACCATGTTAATTATTACATGACTATTATTTATATCTCTATTTCTTGAAACACTATTCAGTCATTAAAGATAGTGAAAAATGGCACTATTCAGAATGAATATTAAATGAATATTCATAATAAAGCTAATTGTCACTGACATCTCAAATTTCATTATAATTTCTGTTTTGCTTAGCACTTTCTTATACTTGCAATAAACCCGTCACTATGCTATTTAATCACTGACTATAACAGAAGTCCAGACAAAATTACATATACACAATACGAGTCTACATTTCTTAATTAGCCATGTACTTAGCATGTTTGGAGAAATGTGTATAGGTATAGATACAGATATATTTATGTAGCATAACAGATCATAACATGCTTAAGAGAATCTCCCACTTTGTTTCAATAGGCAGCGCATATTCTAACTCATACCAAATCTAATAAATTAAGAGTTTCTAAACTTGTTAGTGGAACTAAAATAAACCTTCCTCTTCTACTGGGATATTATAATAGGCTTTATTTCTCTACCCTACACATTTCAGCATTCCTTTGAAAGTGCAAGTAGGAAAACACAACTAAACAATAAGACTTGCAAGTGAACCATTCTAATGTTTATCAAGACTATTATCTCTCTTGCAGGCTTCTTAAGCTCTTAAATATGTATTTGTATCAAGCTAATTTAAGCCCATGCTTTTTGTGTAATATCACTTACTTCACATTTGCATAGACAATAAAGGCAGCTTAGTTTAAAAATGGCTACAGTTATAATGCTGGCTACATAAAGACTAAGAGACATTATTTTAGCTTTAAAAATTTACTTGGGGACAACTAACACAGTGAACAAGCACATTAAACACTAACTGATTTAAACCGTACTGATTCTTGCTGCTCCGAAAGAAAGGACTATCCAATTAAAAATGTTTCTCAGACTTTAACAGGTACTTCTCTTACAAATACTTACCTTTACAAACACTTTTGTTTGAAGTGCATTAAAAAAGTGCTGTCTACTGGCACCTGTTTAAAACCAGCTGTTTTAAAGAGGACATTGTGATGAGAGAGTCTGGCACTGACAGGAAAGGAGTCAGGAGAAATTATGATGTTTAGACCACAATGTATTTACAGGAGTTCCTGGGAATCCTGGGGGGTCAATGGGTCCTTCTTTCTGTAAATGGGAAAACGTCAACCCCTAACTAGAGGGCAGTCAAGCCACACTGAACTGCATGCCTAGCTGGAAAATGCCACTGATTTCTGCTTGTAATAAATGTCACCCTCTGAGGCTGTTATTTACAAGCTCTCTCTGCAGTAGCCCTGAGAGCTCCAAAGCATTGTCAGTTGCAGCATTATGCACAAGTTTGTTCAGTCAGAGCAACCAAGGTGATAGGACTGAAGTTGACAGGTCACAACCCCATTATAATTTATAGTGACCAACATTCTGTTGTTTAATGGATAATTCTAAAAATTCTAAACTAGTTTCATGTTCTTAAGAAAATGTTTGTGTGTGTGTATATGTATATAAAAGCTTCTCTCAGTTTCTTTTAGCTGTGCTATCATTCTTTCTATTTCTTTTCTGCTGCTGAAGACTCACAGATGTTTATAAACAGGAATAGCCAAAGAGCTGAATGTGTCATATTTAGCCTAATTGTATATGTACATTCTCTAAAAGGTATAAGAAGCAATATTTGAAAAACTCTTTAAAGGGAAAACTCAATGCAGACCCTCAGTTTAAAACTGATGCTGTCAGTATGGCTCTTAAAGAAGCTATCCATTATTATTCCAACTTAAATAGTGGATGAGAAAAAATCCAATAAATAACTCTCTGAAAAGCACATAATACAAAAAAAAGGACTTTATCTTGACAAAGGATTGCCCAGTGACACTCACAGGACTGGTTAGTTACCCCCTTCCTTAGAGGGACTAACAACTAATGTCTGTCAAAGAAGTTCTGCTGGAGCTGAGGTATTTGATACTTGTGATATTTAAAACAGGAATGAAGGAAAAAATAAGAGTAAGTAGTAGGAAAAGAAGGAGTGAAGTGAAAAGCCACACAAACTTCAGCAGAATTAGTTTGTTAATCTACATCTCTACCTACAATCACCAGTATTTTCTTTACCCTACAAAGAAGCTAGCTGTCTGATGCATGCATATACTGAGCCACAGCAAGTCTGTTTAAAAATGTTAATAAAAAGACATGTTTTAAGTGAATTGAAACGTGTTTATATGATATTTTACACAAGACTTTAAACAAGTGTTTCCTTGGACTGAACTCTTGATCATCAGTTAATCAACTGGGACAGAAGTGCTACACTGTGGGAGTGCAGAAGTGTGTGAAACAGGGCATAAGATTCAATTCATGGCTTAAGCACTCCAAAAGATGCTGGAGTCACTGTTAATGGCCTGGATTCTTCAGGTAGATCAAATGCAGAAAAAGCAGACAAGATTCCTTGAAAATTCAACTGAACCATGGAAAATAGAAAATGTTCTCAGTTGAGAAAATCAGATTTTGTAGCACCATGCGCTCACTACTTTTTTTTTCCTAATCTTTGTGATTTGGAGCTAATTTTTCAAATGCAATCTAGTGATAAACTGCTGTTGTGTTTTCTTCTCCAGTTTGCAGTCGGAGAAGTTCAGAAGGAACGGAAAGATATGTTTTAGAGCTTTTAAAAAAACACGTGAATTTTACTGTGAATCCCTAAATTTCCCTTTGGTGTGGTTGATACTGCTTTTCTGATTATAGAAAACATTGAGTGAAGCTGCTATTAAGCTCTTTAGGACTCCAAGCTGACAGTACAGAACTCACAATGCGACAAAGAAATTACCTGTCAGAAAAGAAATGGACAAATGAACACATACACAATGGAAGTCAGAGAAAATTATTTTCCAAGTGTTATTTGAATTACTACGAAAAACATGACTTAAATTTATCAGAGAAACCCATTCAATGTGAAGACAAGATTTTGACAAGAACGAAGAGGGGACAATTTGAGAGTGATTATATACCAGATTATATTGTTAAAGTGGCACAGCTGTCATGTTTGACCTCACCTTTAGAGAAGTTTTTTACAAAATAAGCAACAAAGACAACAAAACATCGTACCTGTGATATATGCAATGCAGTAGAAGTAGTAATTGCATATTGTGATCAAGGAGAAGAAACACAGCAAGAATCATAGAATCATAGAATAACTAGGTTGGAAAAGACCCACATCAGATCAACTGAACTGTTTGCTATATGCCCTTCCACAGGACCAGGATGAAATCAGAATTTGAATTCAATGGTGTTCATCTTCTTTCTTCTCTGAAGGCATATTAAATGGTTAGCTAAAGGTTCTTCCACAATGCCTATGTTCAACAAATGAGCCAAGTCTTGGATTTGTTGTTAAACAAGGGAATTTCCATACAAGTAAATTCTACAGTCTAGCAAGCAAATAATTGGAGAGAAGGAGGTTTATTGTCTCATCTTATGAAGCCATATCATTTGGGATACTGTGTTCAAATAAAGGAGCTACATTATTAGAAATGAATTGGCAAAACGGAAAAAGTTCTTCAGAGTAAAAAAGAGATTAGGAATAAATGCTTAGATCTTTACTTCTTAAGTCACATAAATATTCCAAAGAACTCAACGCTCTAACTACTGTGGATGAGTGATGAAAAGGAGGAATAGTATCAGCTTGTGGTAGTAAGACTCCCAGAAAAGCAGGGATTTATAGTATACAGTGCTCTGGGATGTAATTAGAAACCAGAGTGTGAAAACAAAGACAAGAAATACAAAGAGAAACTTCCCAGTCAGTGACACTTTTCTAGTTATTAAGTAACCTCTGAAATGTGGGAATCCCTCTCCATGAGACACTGAAATCATGTTTGATTTAGTAATAGAAAATGTACTTTGGAAGACTGTCTTATATCAAGAGGGAGATGTATGGGATAATTTAAGAAGCTCATCTATTAGCAACACCTATGAATTTTTCCACACACTAGTAGTTGTCAGATATTTTGTCAGAAAAGCACTATTCTGACAAAGAAATAAGATTTGTCAAGAGAATACCTAATGACTCTTACTCAGAACTCACAGTGGTAGGCTTTTAGCAACGCTGCCTCAAATCATATCTATCCACCATAATTTCTCCTTAGCAGATGGTCATTGGCTAGTACTTAGTTTGGACTGGCTTTAAAGTAAAAGATTAAAGGCATTGAGTATTTATAACTAAATTAAAAGGGCTGGCTGCCAATAGCTGTAACAGTAAGTAATGAATAAAGAGCATTGCCTTCTCTGTGTCCTCTTGACCATGCAGAACAATCATTAAGAATTAAATGCTGTGATTCAGTCCCCCTCCTCCCTTTTCCCCAAGAGGCAATGCCTCACACACCACCAAGTACGCAGTACTCTGGGAACAAAGCCAAAAGTAGCAACTCATTCTCTGAATGAGAACAGCTCAAAAATAGGTCTTACCCGAGAAGGAGGAGCAGGGGGAGGGGAATGACATTTCCGACAATTGCTTATAGTGCACTTTTATTTTTTTTTTAAATGGGCTGAAATTTGTACTAATACATCTTTTACCGTTTTTCTTAAATGAAGTTCAGAATTTTGCTTGAGAGACTATGTTAAAAATATGTGATAAAACGATGCTGTTTCCTTTGCTCTTTACTTATTCACTTTAAGAATCATATAAATAATGTAGCTAGAGTGACTTTTGTATAGGCAGGTCAGGTGAGTAACAGGAGTTGCTGGAGTGTGAAGTTTCAAAGGAAATACTTTCCATCAATAAACACACCTCATTCTCTTTTCCCCATCAATCTCTGCTCCTGCCATGCATTAAAAAAACAAACAAACAAACAACTCCCCCCAACCCCTATAGTTGCATGTTACATATCACATATTTATCAGCTTTAAACACATCTTGGCAGAATACAACACAACTTTTTAATAAATCTCTCAATTATGTTTTCATAGAGTTTCTCTCTCTTTTGCTTACAATCACCTGCTGGATGCTTTAAGATACAAGTTATTTTCCATCTGGAAAAGTTGTGGTGTATTTTTTTTTATCTATATGCTTTCATTTCTAATGATGCTCAACGTTAAGATTACTTTCCTATTTACTCTGCATTTCAACACTGATGTCGGCACAACACTCCTGCTAGATGACACTAGTTTAGTTCCCTCTGTCTGCAGTTTAGCAACAGACAATAAAACGGACATGATAACTGAAGCCTCCAAAACCAGCGTCTATTGTTTAACTGTTTTTAGATGTTACATTTCCACTGATGACTACATGGTAAAATGAGCTAAACCCAAGTGATATTGAATTCATCAGGATTATAGTGAAAATTCATTTAATCAGGTATGTTCAGCGCAAAGAAAACACCAAATACTCTCAAGGCTGTGGCTAGCCACATGTGGGTGTGCAGATGACAGAAAAAAATCTGCTCTTGCAGGTGAGACCCATGGGAATACTAGGGAGGGCAGTCAAGGTTAGCAGAATTGAGCTAAGCAGTGATAAACAAGCTCTGAACCATTTCAAACAGTGGCTGAGCTCCTCCTCCAGCATCCCCTCTCCAGAGGTCTGGCACCCTCTGAAAAGGCTTCAGTATGTGATAGTTGAATCAGAGAGTATTCCTTGAAGGAATTCCACTGCTGTGCGGCTCCTCTTTGTCTCTTGTCCCCTCTAGTTTAACACAGTGCATGCAGTTATCATGTTCATAAATTCAGACTCCGGATTTGCACACAGATACTGATGTTTGCATCTGCACAATGAATACACCTCCACGTTTTAGGGTAAGCTCACAATGACTCTAGCCTTTATCATGTGATTAAAAAAGGAGTAAGCACATTATTACTTCATATAAACTTCATGGAACAATGCTCAGATCAGCAGTCCATGTATTTTAACTATTAAAGTAACAATGTCTTTCGGTTGTACCAAGTTGGGGGCTTTACCTGTTGGGGCTATTTTAATGATCTACACACTGGAATAGGGTATGTCCAGTATATTTCTTAGCATGAAAAAGATATTACAGTAGCTATATGATGGTTAATAAAATACAGTGGAGATCTGAATGTTTTTCTTGATGGAATACAGTTTCCTTGATGTCTGACTTTTAAATACCTTGGAACAAACTGGACACTGAGCTCACATTGCAGTTACTAGAGCAAAAATAATAAAACCCAAATCACCTCCAGAGAGCAACCCATCTAATTTTCAGATAAGCATCTGAGATAGGTCAGCACATTTCTAAGCACTCAATTCTTTGTGTAAATTACAGGTAGAGTCTAGGATGGATAGCTCAGATGTGTATATCTACGCTTTTGATATCTGTGTTTACAGGAATCAGCACAAACCCAAACATCCCATTTAAATCCACCTAAAAAATGCACCTTTATGCTCACCCTCCCCCCTATTTTCATAGCCTTCATTACAGAATCAGAGAATCTCAGGACTGCACAGTGGTTGAGGTTGGTGTGGACACCTAGAAATCCTTTAATCTAACACCTCTGCACAGTATAGGGCCAACTACAGCAGATTGCCCAAGGCTGTGTTCAGTTGGGTTTTGAATATTTTGAGGGATGGAAACTCAGAGCCCCACTGTGTTTGACCATCCTCATAAATTGCTCTCCTATGTACACGTGAAATATCCTATCTTTCCTAGATTTCCATTTGTGCTAATTGTCTCTTCCTTTAGCTGGACACCATGGAGGAGAGTCTGATTCCCTCTTCTTTATGATCCTCCTATCAAGTACTTACAAATGCGGGTAAGATACACCTGAGCTTTCTCATCTCCAAGCTTTATCCAAGATCTCCAAGCTCTCTCAGCCTCTCTTCATAAAATAGATGCTCTGAGCCCTTAACAAACTTGAGGTGCTTTGCTTGACTTGCCTTAGTATTTCCATGTCTGTCCCACACCGTGGAGATCAGCACCAAACACAGTACTCCTGATGTGTCCTACCAGTGCTCAGCAGAGAGGAAGGCACCTACCTTTTACCCATCGGTGACGCTCTGCCTAACACAGCCCAGGAGGCTGTTGATCTTTGCTGCAAGGGAGCTCTGCTGGCTCATGCTCAACTTGCTCTCCATCAAGACTCATGGACCTCATTCTAAAGCTGTTTTCCAGTCAGTCAGCCTCTAGCCTGTACTGGTGTATGGGGCTACTCTTCCTTTGCTGCAAATCCCTGTAGTTTCATTTATTAAACTTCACAAGATTAATGCTTCAACTCATTATAGCTGTCAAGAAGTCAATTAATCCATTCCTTATGTCATCTCCACATTCAAGTAGAAGATTGAAACTGCTTCAAAGGGCAATTCATCCCTCTATTCCACTAAGTAATGCCTGAGAGAAGGGGTTACTTCTCTCTCCCCATGAGTGGCCAATCACAGACTGGACAGTATTTGATATTTTCTTTATGCTGAATATGTTTGCTTGCATCACAAAAATTCACTCTTAATGCCTTATGCTTTCTCATGTCAAGAGAATGTGGATACTAACTCTCTAGTAAATATGGTGCTTAGTTCTTCTTCGATCCATAGTGTCTAAAATGCAAATTCTCCTCAAAGTGACAACTTTCCCTCTCTCTAAGGCATGTTCTTTATTTGCTGTCTTATTTTAGGCTTTAGTTAGGTTATCCAATGTTTCAAAAAGTTACATTGTTAGTGACAATATTGTAAAGGTATTTCTGGGATATTTTATAAATCCTATTTGGTAAACAGTCACTATTCATACATTCAGTCAAACTCACTACCTTTAATCTGCCTTGATTTTTTTCACACACACCATATATGTTAGACTTGATTTTAAAGTTTGTTTCATACAAACTTATTTTTCCACCAACCTTTCAATAGTTTTAAGAGCTCATGTAATGGTAGCTTTCAGCAAAGACAGAACAGAACTGAAGTCAGTTAATTTTTTATTTTTTTCTGAAGTAAATGCAGATTGAACAATGTTTGTGTTGCCACTGCCAATTTAAAGTCCAATAATAGATTTTTACCTTAAAATCATAAAAAGAAACTCACTTGTAATTAAAGTAAGGGGTCTGTTACAAATCTGTATGATATGTGGGGTCTTTTTGAAAAACTGAAGAATAAAGAAATAAGTGTGTTGGCTAAAGGAACAACTGGACTAAGTGGAAATTTATATGCAAAAGGAAAAAAGAAGAATCAACTATCCTTGCTCCCAACAGCTCCTGTAAATAAATATCTCTAAAGTGAGAAATCCTCCACTACTCATGATAAGAAGTTCTGTTTCAAGGCAGGATTTTCTAATGGAATCGTATTATATTAGACTCCTACTGAAGCTCGTGTTCCCAAAAACTTTGTTATAAGAGTAATTGTTACGCAGACTGTTCCCTTAGGCCAGGTTTTGAAATTCTCATTCATTTTTTCATCTACTCAGCCAGTGGCCTTCAGTAACCCTTCCAAAAAAGGACAGAGTTCTGCCTCTGGCATCTCCTCTCCAGAGGTGTGATTCCTTTTGAAAAGAAGTCAGCTTGTGCAATATACACTATATAATGCCAAAAGCAGGCTGTTGAGATAGACCAGTCATTGTAAGTCATGCATGCTGTCCTGTCCTCCACCTTTATGTCATAGTCTCATCTTAAAATTTCAAGGCTGGTGGGAACCAAACTGGCCCCTGGCATAAGTAAGGCATTCTGAGCAGTCATTTTACTGGGCTTAATTATTTCAGTGATGCAGAATGGCTGAACATTTGTTTTAATATTTTTACTGTCCTTGGTAGAATATATAGAAGGACGAATCAGACAATGTCACAGCTTACTACAGAATTGGTATGAGGCCTTTTTTTTTTTGAAAGTAACTTAAAAGGAAGACTTTACACTTAAAAATGTAAATCTTAAAGGAAAACAAAAATTAAACTCACCAACCCTAACTAGAAGAAAAGCACAATATCACAGAATCACAGGATCATCGAGTCCAACCATTCCTATCAAACACTAAACCATGCCCCTGAGCATCTCATCCACTCATCTTTTAAATACCTCCAGGTGGTGATTCAACCACCTCCCTGGGCAGCCTGTTCCAGTGCCCAATGACACTTTCCATGAAATATTTTTCCCTGATGTTAAGCCTGAACCTCCCCTGGCAGACCCTGAGGCCATTCTCCCTTGTCCTGTCCCCTGTCACTTGGGAGAAGAGGCCAGCTCCCTCCTCTCTACAACCTCCTTTCAGGTAGTTGTAGAGAGCAATGAGGTCTCCCCTCAGCCTCCTCTTCTCAAGGCTAAACAACCTCAGTTCCCTCAGGCACTCCTCATAAGACTTGTTCTCCAGGCCCCTCACCAGCTTCACCACTCTTCTCTGGACTCGTTCCAGAGCCTCAACATCCTTCTTGTGCTGAGGGGCCCAGAACTGAACACAGGATTTGAGGAGCGGTCTCACCAGTGCCGAGTACAGAGGGAGAATAACCTCCCTGGACCTGCTGGTCACGCCGTTCCTGATACAAGCCAAGATGCCATTGGCCTTCTTGGCCACCTGGGCACACTGCTGGCTCATGTTCAGTCGTCTGTCAACCAACACCCCCAGGTCCTTCTCCTCCAGGCAGCTCTTTAGCCAGACTTCTCTTAGTCTGTAGCACTGCATAGGGTTGTTGTGCCCCAAGTGCAGGAAATGAAAGAGCTGTTTCAGCCATGATCATGCATATAATTTAATTGTCTACATAATTCTAATGCAGGTTTCCATCAGACTGCCTGTTAATAAGTAAGGGATACTTTAACACAGTGTAAAATTCACACTTCTGTATGAACTGATTTTAGCTATTTTCCTTGAAAAGTGTATTTGAGATTTTCACCCCAGAGAGAGAAAAAAAAAATTCTGGGTTTTCAGTATTTATTTTCTGCATCCAACAGCTTTATTCTGCATTAGTGTTCTGTTCCTGCAGTGCCTTCAGTTTAAATCAGACTGTGATTTGGTTTATTTAAGTCCATAAGAAATAACAACATAATAATACATAGGAAAGGCTAAATGCATTAACAGTATTTTTCTCTTGGCACCATTACTGTTAAGGCTTCACCAAATTCCTCTTTGTTACTCTACTAGAAAAATAGAAATCCTGCTTTGCCATCAGCACAGTTTATTCTTAGTGAGGGCCAAAGAATCATGTCCTGTTTTAATCACAAAGTCAAGGAAATGTTTCACTTTACTTGAAAATATGTCATAAGTGAGCAGCTGCAGGAGGTTTTGGTTTTGTCTTTAAAGTTATTGACATTCTATCTCTGATTATTCACAAAGTGGGATCAGTTATCTCACCCTTGTGCTCATCAGCATAAGAATCATCAAAGATAGTGAAACACTGTTAAACTTTCTAAGACCTGGATATTGATGTAATTTTAAAAAAACCCACTCTTTTCAGATTTATTTTTATCAGGCCTTACTGAGAAATTTAAAAAGTACAGGAACTACACAACAGTCACACCATTCTTGACTAAGGCTATCAAGTCTGGGACATGTTCTCCTTTTCCATTAAGCTATTTCATTCAAAGATGTCATATTAATCCCATGGGCTACTTGCCGCTGCAGACTCTGTGCATTATAGACAATGCACGTGTTGCACTGCACATATATTCCTTTTTTTATCAAATATTTTTTAATGAATATGAGTGCCTTCTAAATTGTATATCCCATTATGTTTTCACTAAAGTTAGACTTCACCTTACCTATACTACATTTCTATCCTCAGATAGAAACACTCAGACTCTCTTTACAGCCAAAACCCAGTAGAAACCTATATTAATTTACCCATATACACTAGATACCTTAAGGATGAGAGAATTCACTCCCTGTTAGATTTGGTTTCTCTCTGTAGAATCTAAATAGGATTCTTGCTGACTGCACTTTGATGAGTCCCATTCCATGCCTGTCTTTTTCATCCACAAGTTACCTAATATGCAATTAAACTCTTTATCACTCTACAGGAGTCTTGTCAACAATTGAAAACTAAAACCTCTTATCGTATTTAATTAGACAATTTAACCATGCTGATTTCAGAATTGCAGTTCTTCCTGATTCACCTTTGAAAACAAACTCTAGAATGTTTAGAAAGAAACTGTCACATCAAACATCAGCTCAAGGACCTTTCCAAATCATAGTATCAGCCTTTCCTGATATATCAGCTCTTAAGGAGCCTTCTCCTTGACTCTTGTAATCTGAAGACCAAGTAGAGAAATTCTGATGTTAGAGTCTAGGGATGCATGGACCAGGAATTATACGGTACACTAACGGCCCTGATATTTTAAAACACTCCATCTACTACTCTGCTTTTCCATAATAAAAGTGTTTCGGTCTTGTTTGGGTTCAATATAAACAGATTTTTTTTTAAGCATTAGTACTGAAATGGTATAATTTCAAGAAATAAGAAACATCTTCCAAATGGGGTTTGTTCAGCTTACAGTTTACAAGGTAAAATGAAGATCTAAGTCAGTATGTAGCCTTACACTGCATATAGATAACTGCATGGCTCACCTCTCTTACCTGAAAAAATAACCCCTGGAATTCTATGACCAAACACTCATTTTATAAAATTCTCAAAAATCATTTTCCAAATGAAAAATACTGAAATGATATAGCACCCTCTAACCTCTCAAGTCTGCTCTGTTCAGGAAGAAGAACAAGTGCAAAAGCAAAAAATGCATTGGAACCAGGATAGATTTCTTGGAAATAATTTACTTCAGTTTGTACCTGAGAGAAGATACTGCTGGAATTGCTGGATGAATACTGATAAAGCACACCAAGATATACTTCTAGGCATTTTGAAGTAAGAAATGTAGTTGATTATTTAACAGCAAAGCTTCTCTTCTTCACGAGTCAAATTGTGATGTTACAAAGACTTATTAATGGTATGTAGTTAGATTTAAAAAAAAAAATATATGCCACCAGGAGAAATATAGGAAGTTAATTTTTTTTTCCCCTTTGCATACAAAACCCATAATTTGGACATTTGGAGACCTATCTAAGTAAATGCAGACACTAAATAATTTTCTTTTGTTTAGGAGGTATACTATTGACTGAGTCTTAAAAACTGCAAAAATAGCTTCGGGCAAACAGCAATATGAAGCTTGCAGTGCACAGAAGCAAGCTAAAGAACAGATGCCAGCCCTCAGCTCTTCCTGTATAAATTGTGCACAGTAACGACAGTAAAATGATTCCTGAAGCATATTTCCTTATTATCCACCACAATCTTATTGCAGGTGGTACTTCAAAATGCTCTTTTATACCTGGGTTAATATCAGCATCTTTTTTGCTAGTGCATAGAATTGAGAGTCTTTTACATAAAGCAGGCACCATTAAATAAATCTGAATTTGCCAAGAGCTACAACCCAATTCTATCTCTAGAACAGAAAAGTAATTATGGCATGCTAATGCACTTAAAAATGTTGGCAAATCTTGATCTTTTAATGGTGATGCCTGTTTGCAATAAGAATACACCTTGAGACTCTTTCTGTAGTCTGTATATATGTATTATAACACAAACACTGTAAGTAGGTAAGATAGAAGCAACTACTTTATCAGGAAATAAACTTAAAAAAAAACTCCAATAATTTTCCAAGATCCTTCAAAATTCCAAAATTTTATAATTTTTTTTGGCTCTATTAATTTCAGTAGTGATGACTGAATTAACTTTCTCAAAATGAGAAAGAATCACATTCTGCTTTGTGAAAGCACTCCCTGTATTAATACCACTCTTCAGCTTTAAAATGAACACCATGAAGAATTCCTGACTATGCTCTGCTCAATGGGGACAAAAATCAAGTGACTTTGCATGCTAATTTTGCTAGAACAAAATCCTGCTGCCTCAGGTTAAATCAAAATAAATTCTCAGTACTGCAAAGAATATGTGCGTTCTACTATACGGAAGTGTCCTGATGGCACCTCATACAGTGCAGCATGTTAAGTACACTTACTGTCTGACAGCTTGCACGTTTTATTAAAACAGGCACATATCTGTTGTTTCTGAGGTGGACTCAAAAGATTAGGAGGTTAAAATTATTGAGTGCAGTGCCTTTTGTTGCTGGAAATGGTCTTGAGCGTGAAGGCACCCGTGAGCTGACTCAATTCCTATATTGTTGTACATAAGCTGGATTTGCACTAACAGTACAGTACTGATTATACCTTCAAGCAAGATTTACTTTCCTGTAGAAGATCATCCCTCTTTATTTACTGAGCTAAGCACTTTATGTGCATTGCCTTGTCTAGCATAAAATGAAAGTGTTTGTATTTAAAATGCCTGCTGGTGAATGAAGAGTTATAAATGTCTTCATGTATTGCAATTATTTACCTTTTATGCATTAAGAATATTTGTAAGAATCCCATTTTACAGAAAATAGATACTAATGTTGCGCAATTACTGTAAACAGTCTTTGGGAATAGAATGGCAATGTTCTCTATCTCTGTGTTACCCCAAACTAGAGCATAGGTGAATGTCAGCTTGATCAATCACAATCAGGTGGTGGTGGTTTTTTCTGTCTTAAAACTTAAAATCCCTGCTCAAAACGTACATTTTTTTTTCTGAATAAATAATGCAGTTAGCAAATTTAAATTACCTTTGTTAATTCAAAGAATATAAAACATTACAACAAAACAACAACTTGAAAATGAAAGATAAAAGCAGCTATTATTCCATTTGCTAAAAGTGCATGTATTACTTCTTAAACGATCTATTACTAAATGATAACAATATTTCTTTTACTTGGTCAATACTAGGTTTGTATTTGAAATGCAGATGAAGCCAGTTAAGGAGCAATAACTCAGCTCAGACTAGACGTTTTTGAGAATTCAGGCAAAGTTTCTTCATATTAGCCTGAAAAGAGCTCATTCTATTCATATTTTAATGTAATTTTTGTTCTAGGAATTTAAGATACTGTGGAGTCACCAGGCTGTCACACAGAAATACCACTAGCAGCACAACTGTGGAGACTACCCAACAGCTACCTTAAAAATGACGCAAATTATAAGAAAGAGAGTCCAGATTAATTAATTTTATTTTAACAGGGGAAGCAAGGACCAGATTCCTAGGAATTTACTTCATTTTTATTTAGCTCTCATTCAAGCCAGTTCCCATGGGCAGTAGCATGAATTATAACCTCACATTTGGCTTAGTAGGATTTGTAATGCTGTGTGCTATAGTCTGGATGCCTGTCTCTCTGAAGAATATCAATCTTTCTACACAGTTTCGAACATCCCTGTTTCTGTTCAGGGCTGCATATTTATAAATTTGTGGTGACATTCTAAATGTTATTCATTCTGAAAAAGAGGAAAAGTTCATTGTACTCAGTACTTAAACATAGCAGGAGTGGTTGTTATTCTGGATGTCTTGGTCAAGGAAGAGAGTGAAGAATTTCAGATTCATGAATGACCTTAAGTGTAGAAATTCAATACAGCAGCTCTATGCACGTAAGTGGATAAAAATAACGGTAACAGTGTTTGTGACTCTGTCCTTCACTGGCATAAAACTGAAAGTCTATACAGACAGGCAGACTTCGCAATGTCATACTTTGATGAAAAACACCTTTAGCAGGGTAAAAGAAATAGTTGTACTTTGCAATGATGAAACTGATCCCCTTGAAATATTGAGCCTCATTGATAAAGTCTTTCAATCTCTTGTATCTTAAATACAAGTTCAATATTTCACAGAGTCTAACTTCTGATTTGGTAGATTAAATCATGTTTGTTACCGCCTTTCTCATAGTCATGGTTAGCTATCTAATGGAATAGATTTTCCTATAATAACATCAGGATGGACAGATGTAGGACTGTCAAGATACCCTAAGCACTCCTCAAGGATTTTGCATAGGTTTTCCCCTACTTTTAATGCAACACTTTAAGAATGTAGAAAATATCTCCTACAGACTCGTAGTTCACTAGTTTATCTATTCTTTTCCGCAAATGAAAAGACGTGTGTTAAGTTGTAATATTATGCTGAAAGCATGAGATACTCCAACAGCACAACTAAATCTTGATTACCTCATGTATTTTATGTAGATGTCTATGAAGCTGTTATTTAAATTAAAAAAAATACAGAACAACCAAAATCTGAACCTAAGATATTAGTAAAGAATCCATTTTAGAAGCAGAATCTTCTTACTTGTTACATGAAGTATTGTCAAGCTTTATAGAAACCAATGATAATGAAAATTCTCATGGAGAAAATACCAGCAGCCAGTCTCCAACTGTAGTTATTATATTACATTCTTAGTTACTAAAAATCATACTATGATTTTTAATTTTCAAAGGAATAATTTTTTTCTATCAGCTTCTAAAAAGCAGAAGACATGAAATCTTTAATGTCATATAAATAGAAAGTCCCACTTAACTGTATTTCTACTCAGTCAACTTTTAAACCAGATGGTCATAAAGAAAGATACATTATACACAAACATTTATTTCATGGTATTTACATTTTCTTTGTGAATGCAAAGGAATTCCTTATTCAACCAAAATGCTGATAACTTTCAGTTTGTAAATTGTGCTTACGTGAAAGCCACCTGGATTTTAAAAAGTAATAAAGGTTTAAATAAATAAAAAAAGAAACATTAAGCTAGGTAGCTGGTTGATTATCAGATTGCAAATATAAGTGGAGCACCTTCACTGACTGACTTTAGAAGCCTTAACTCTATTCTTTTGTAAATAGGTCACTTCTTGGCCCTATGATTTCTAACCTATATGTAAGCAACTTGTAACACAATGAACATCTCACATCACCTCTGGTACAATGCACAGTAACACAAACAATGTGAGCAGGTAAATGAGCAGGTCTTATCCTGGTACAGAACAGTGGTGAATAGGAAAAAAAAATAATTGAAAAGACTATTAGTATGGCCAAAAATAATATATCTACACGAATAAAGAATGAAAGGCATTCTTACATGATATTGTACTAGATTCTGGAGAAGAAGGACCTGGGGGTGTTGGTTGACAACCAACTGAACATAAGCCAGCAGGGTGCCTGGGTGGCCAAGAAGGCCAATGGCATCTTGGCTTGTATCAGAAACGGCGTGACCAGCAGGTCCAGGGAGCTATTCTCCCTCTGTACTCGGCACTGGTGAGACCGCTCCTCGAATCCTGTGTTCAGTTCTGGGCCCCTCACCACAAGAAGGATGTTGAGGCTCTGGAGCGAGTCCAGAGAAGAGCGATGAAGCTGGTGAAGGGGCTGGAGAACAAGTCTTATGAGGAGTGGCTGAGAGAGCTGGGGTTGTTTAGCCTGGGGAAGAGGAGGCTGAGGGGAGACCTCATTGCTCTCTATAACTCCCTGAAAGGAGATCGTGGAGAGGAGGGAGCTGGCCTCTTCTCCCAAGCGACAGGGAACAGGACAAGAGGGAATGGCCTCAAGCTCCAGCAGGGGAGGTTCAGGCTGGACATCTGGAGAAAATTTTTCACAGAAAGGGTCATTGGTCACTGGAACAGGCTGCCCAGGGAGGTGGTTGAGTCACTTTCCCTGGAGGTGTTTAAATGATGGGTGGATGAGGTGCTGAGGGGCGTTGTTTAGTGATTGATGGGAATGGTTGGACTCGATGATCCTGTGGGTCTTTTCCAATCTGGTGATTCTATGATTCTATGAAAATAACTCTTCAAAATGCTGTGAGACTGACTGGGCTGTTCCTTACCTTCCTGTAAGAGACTTATCTAACGTGCATATAAGGGGAAGAACTTCTGAGTCAGTAGAACACTGCTGTCCAAGATATAACCAATTTTAGTTCTACTAAAACTGTCATCTTGGAGGGGTCTGCTAAAATGGAGGGGTTTAAGAGGACATGTGAAAAAATAATGGAAAGAGTGAAAATAGAGCAATTCAGATGCTAACATATCTTAACAAAGGAAAACATTAATGGAGAAGAAGTGGCTCAGTCATGGCCTTTAGTTTTTATCATTAATTTTTCCACCTAGTAGACAAAGGTAAAATAAGATCCCACGACCGGCAGTTGACGACAGACAAGTTTGCCCTATAGCAAAATCTTCTAACTAAAGACTATTAGATTTACCTAGTATTACTTCTGAGTTTCACCACTTGATGTGTCAAAATAAATTTTCTAAGTTTCCTCAAGATTTGCTTTTTCAAGCATTGTTTAATAACATGATATCCTTTCCAAACTAATAATTTACAGACAACTTAACCAATAAGTAGCACTTCTAATATTAGATGGTAAATTAATTCAGTGAATGATTCAGAGGAAATGTAAGGCTAATTGACCAACACCCTAAGTGAAAAAATCAGCATTACAAACCTCTATTTAATGCATAGATCAGTGATTCAAACACATTTGTGAAAAAATCTTTTATATGAAGATTCATCTTTTTTCTTGTCAAGAACTATTTCTTTATTCATGAGTTCACAGTTCTTTAAGAAACATCATCCATTGTCATTTCATCGTTTGGGAAGGCAATATATTGAGTTAATATCTATTGAGGCTTTATTTTTGTTTAAATGTGGTGGGATGTGGACTACAGATAATTCGAACAATATCTTCTATCCTTTGGCAAGCACTCATTCAGTTTTAAATCCTAGGTGTCTGTGATTGTGCACCAAAGCACCATAATCATAACATGCAATGCTGGATATACTTAACAGATTCAATTTTGTTTCTTGGTTAAAATCTGACATACCAAAAGATGGAGCCTATTAACAATACTGTATGATGAAAGAGAAATCACTGCAGACTGAAGTAAGTCCCACTGGGGGCCTAACAAGTACCTGCCATTTCCACGCGGCGAGAGATCAATCAGTCTCTGTATGCAGCAAGCCACCCTGCCAAAAGCTGAACCACAAGGGGGAGAGAAGAAAAATGATCAATTCCCTAAAATCTGTGCTCTGCAGTAATAAAACGCTGTGTTCTAAACACTTACACTGTCTTCGCAATTGTGATATCTTAGTCAAGTTCAAAATCTGCAGTGAAACTCCAGTCTGATACACGAAAGAAAGGTATCCAAAGTTTATTAGAAGATGAATTCTTTCCATCATTTCAGTGTAAATTCAGTTGCATTACAAGGAAAATAAGTGTTCAAATTTACATTTGTGAAGCACGAGCACTCAGAGTTTTGTTCTAATGCACAAGACTGCAGTTTAAATTTTGAGGACTTCAGTTCATTGCTTTCTTTTATTTCTGTTTGCAGTGGAAGAGTGAGTTGGCCAATAGAATAGCAAAGCATACTAGATATGTACTAAACACAACAGTGGCAACTGGAAATGGAAGGAAGTAAATTTGAACTTGGTAAACCAAGACAAAATAATTTATTTGCTAGAAAGTGTAGCTATCAACAAAGTTCACATTATCAAGCAGAAGATTAAATAAAGCATACTGCACATAATTCTACGTCCTACCAAAACTCCAGGTTGTTACTGTCTTGGGTCTGTGTCTGGGCATGTGGATAGAGTAATATATTAAGGTAAAGAAAACCAACCTCAGTTTGCTAAAATCATAAACCATGAACAAATTTCTATATATTACTATTATTTCTTAGGGAATCAAGTAGTTGAACATGTCCTAAAAGGTGATATGATGAAACAAAATTGTCTGGAATTCTAGAGAAAGCACTGAGATCAGGCAATTTGCATGTGATTAGCCTGGTTTTTAAAATATTTTCATGCTTTCTTTCAAATGTTCTTAAAACCACTTTCTCACAATATGAAGTGTGATTTTTCATTTCCTGTTTGTTACACAGAAGACAGCTGTGGAGCAGTGTTACAGTAGTAAATGATACGGGATGGGAATCCATTTGCAATATAGAAAACACTCAAATAGTTTTATTAGAACTATTTATTTGCATTTACCTTTCATTTCTGTTATGAAGAATGATGATTACAATGAAAACTCTGAATTAAAAAAGTCCAAAATTGTCTTTTGACAGAAGAAGTCCAGGCTGGCAAAAAAAAAAATAGGAGGCAGCCAAATAATTTCAAAATAATATAGTATTCTTCATTATTCAGTTAGAAAAATACACTTGTTCGAAACAAAACAGTGAAAACAAATAGCCTGATCTTCAGAGAAAATAGTTTGTTTCTCATTCACTTGAGAAATTGTTCCAGAACGGTTCATCCTTGCAAAAATATTACCTTCAAAATGTTATCAAAGTCACTGTAGAGGTTATCCGCTAAGCAAGTGTCTGCAGTGTTAGCCTAAGATAGATCCAAAGATGCTATAACACTGCTATCAAACTTGCAGGAGAAAAAACAAGAGCCTAATGTGCAGCAAGGCTTTTAACTACCCTTTCCTGTTCTGCCAGTTCCTGCTTTAGTCTATTCTCTGGAACTGCGTTAGTGTTTCAGCAAATCCATCTCCTATTAATTTTGCTCCTCAAATACCCTTGTTGATATATTTAATTTTGATATTGCACCTTCAGCTGCCTCATAGAGACAAAGCCACATGACTCCATGTGGATTGTGCTGCTCTTGAAGCTGAATGAAGTTCTGACTTCATTGAAGTGAACAGGAAGATTTCCATTGATTTCAGTGGAATCATGGTTTAACACACAGGCTATGTAAAACACATCTCTAGGGTCCGCATCATAAATCCTGTTATTGCTCAGTGACCTGAACAAGTTCAATACATTAGCATTCAGTAAATTAATTTGTACATTTAAAAAAGGGATTAAACCAATGACAGTTAATTAGACAATCTTTAAGCAAATAATTAAGTGAAGCACTAGATACAGATTAAAAGAAAGGGAAAAATACAAAACAGAAAACACCCCCACCCCCAACAGAATGCCATAAGTGAGGAGGCAAACTGAAAATGATTTCTTTCACACACAACAGAATACAATTCAAGCTGTTTGGTAAATTGTGGCATACTTGCCTATTAAATAAAAAGCAAGCGATTCTGTCTTTTTGGCTTTCAAAGGTCACCAAAAATATACCTTTTTCTTCTGTGTGAGAGCTAAGTACATGACTGCTGAACAATCCTGCAGTCTTTAGTGAACACTTCTTTTTCAAAAAAGCGATTTTAGGATGACACAAACACCTCACTAGCAAGTTCAATATATGAACTTGTGTCCCTTGGGCTTCCTGTGATACTACGTCTGTGGAAGAGATTCAAAGGTATAGCTGCACAATAATACTCAGAATACAGACTAAATTATTTCTCTTTCTAGGAATTACTACAATTACACTAATGGTATGCTAAATTAAATTACGCCTAAAGCAATATTAAGATACCTTACATCCAGACAGCATTTTTACATCATCTAATATCCACCTTTACCTAATCCTGAAAGCACTTATACTCTTTGCTCATTTCTCAGTTTGATCTCAACCCTCCTTCTGTTGTTATATTAAGTATCAATGTGTGTACACTGATACTGACTTAGAGAGAAATCTGTGTTCCAGGGAGAAACCCATCTTTCTTCTGCCTAAGCTTCTCTATTATCCATTGTTATTATATATCGTGTATTACCTATAATCTAAATTTTGCCTGACTTCCCAGAAAGCCTGCAAAGTGTTTTATGGTCAGCCATAATCTGGAAAGCAATGGAAAATGCAGTGTTTAATTTCTAAGTAGAAACCCAACGCTATTACCATATCTTCCTTGCAATATAACTACACAACTTTATGTTCCCAGCCTGAAATATACTGAAAAGTTTCCAGAGTTTGAATAAAAAAATGCAAATATTAATTCTCAGATATTTTTCAAGCACATCAATGCATTTTTCCTGGATCATTAGCAAGCACACTGTCCATTTTATTCTGAAAAGCAATTCTGTTATAATTGTAGAAGAAATATTTTCAAATACTACTTTGCTAAATAAATTAGAAGGACTCGACTGAGTATTCATAATACATATTTACCAACTATTTTAATTAAAAAACATATCTCTGTAGTTAAGTAGAAACCTGTATTTCAATTTGCCTGCTTTATTATGATTTTTAAATTTCCTGTATCACACACGCATACGTTTTAAAAAACAAATATAAATAAAATATGACAGAATAAACACTGATTAGAACATTTTGGAACATCATCAACATACCCAATTTACATGACATAAATCTGCTAACATCTGCAGTGATTTAAAATCCTCCAACATCTTTCACACCATGAAGATGAAAACAGCCTTTTTTTTTTTTTTATATGGTACAATAAATAAAACAGTGTATTTCTTCTATTTCACATTTAACAATAAGTCTATGAGTGTCATTTCAGCATGTTAGCATAGAAAACTGAAAGGGAAAAGATGGAAATATGATGCTGAGTTCAAGTAATCTGTTACCCTCAGACCCAGAACAAGAAATTACCTCCATCAGACAGATTCATTGTTCTAGGAGACTCTAAGATAAATAACCTGGACTAGAGCATCCCCTCCCTTGGCATTTTTCATACTTCCTGATTTCCATCACTGGAACAGGACAGTGGAGATATGAACAAGGAACAATATATTAAAGCTCAGAAAAAAACATACACTTATGCATATTGACACACAGAAGGTGCTGAATCCATCACTGTTGATTATGACTGACCCACGTTTAAGTCCTAGTTTTCTTGGATGCACATTGGTGTTTGGTTTTTTTTCAAGTGGGAATTTTCTTTTTTTTTCAAACAAGAAAATAATAAAAGTCTTCAAAAAATTTACATTTATTCTGAAGGATGCGAAGTGTTCTTAAAATGTAATTTTTTAAAGTATAAAGTATCATCCTATTCCCAGTGTGCTTGCAAAAAAAAGGTGCAATGAATATTATCAATTTTAGCTCATTCAGCATGTGAAAAAGCAAGCCCAGCCTAATACCGGGAGGCCTCCACTGGCTAGGAACTAGCCAATGTTATTCCAATTTACAAAAAGGATGTGAGGGGAGACCCAGGGAACTACAGAACATGATCTAACCACAGTTCCTAGAAAAGTTATGGAGAAGATCCTACTGGGCACTATTGAAAGGCAGCTATAGAATAATACAACCAGGCATAGTGAACAACATGCGTTCATAAAGGGAAAGTCCTGTTTAACTTATATCCTTCTATGATAAGGTCACCTGCCTCGTGGATGAAGGGAAGGTGATGGATATAGTTTTTCTGGATTTCAGTAATGCTTTTGATACTGGCCCTCAGGGCATCCTTCTGGACAACTTGTCCAGCTGCAGGTTCACTGGGTAAAAGACTGATTGAAGGGCAGAGCTCAAAGGGTTGTAATGTATGGGGCTATATCTGGCTGGTGACCAGCAGTGTTCCTCAGTTCTAGGGCTAGTTCTGTTCAATATACTTGGCAATGGTCTGGATACAGGAGTTGAATGCACCATTAGCAGGTTTGCTAATGATACCAAAATGGAAGGTGCTTTTGAATCTCTTGAGGGGCAAGAAGCCCTGCAGAGGGATCTAGATAGACTGGAATACTGGACAATTGTCAAGGGGATGAAATTTAACAAGTCCAAATGCCAAATTCTGCACCTGGAATGGAGTAATGCCAGGTGCAGGTATAAATTGGGAGAAGAGTGGCTGGAGAGCACATCTGCAGAAAGAGATTTGGGAGTCCTGGTCATCAGCAGGCTCAGTATGAGTCAGCAGAGTGCCCTGGCAGCCAAGAGGGTGAACTCCATCTTGAGGAGCATCAAACACAGCCTGACCAGCTGTTCAAAAGAGGTGATTATCGCCACTGTATTCAGCATTGGTGTGGCTTCACCTTGAATATTGTGTGCAGTTCTGGGCTCACAAGTTAAGAAGGACGTGAAGGTCCTTGAATGTGCCCAGAGAAGGGCAACAAAACTGGTGAAAGGGCTGGAAGGAACTTCCTATGAGGAATAGCTAAGGACTTTGAGATTTTCTGCTTTGGAGAAAGGAGGCTGAGGGGCAACCTCATTGCTCTCTCCAGCTTCTTGAGCAAAGGAAATAGAGAGGGAGATGCAGATCTTTTCTCCCTGATATCCATTGATAGGATGTGGGGGAATGGTTCAATGCTGCACCAGAGAAGGTTTAGACTGGACAGAGAGGTGCTTGATGCCCCAAGCCTGTCAGTATTTCAGAGGCATTTGGACAATGCCCTTAATTTGCTTCAACTTTTGTTCAGCCCTGAATTGGTCAGGAAGTTGGCCCAATGATGATGGTAGGTCTGGTCTGGTCTGGTCTATTCTATTCTGCAACTGGCAGTTTTTTGTTTCAGTCAAACTGTTTTACACAATGTCCATTTGTATAAACAAATCAAACACTGAAGTCTTTATTCATGCTGAAAAAGCACCTGTAGTCTTCTCCTACTGAGAGTGGAGTGTATAACATATCTAATAGTAAGAGATTTCTGTTTTGAAAATATAGTATGTCCATCTGAAGTTTTTTAAAAAACACAATTCAGATCCACTTCAGGTATGTAGAGGTTCAGCCAACAAAATGTTAAGCCTTTAAAAATCATTCTGCTCCTACAGCAAATAACTGTTGACAAGCTTTTAAATCTGCAGTTCTTTATTTACATAGACCTACTGTGGCAGCAATCTATCACCCACAAGGTTTTTTGCCTCTTTGCTTTTTTACCTTGTCCACATCCTTTGCCCCAGGCATCTCTCTGCTTCATAAAGAGTTAGGGAAACGCCTCTCTGTATTTCAGAAAACCTGGATGCAAAATGTTATCTATTTGCAAGCTCCCAAAACCCACAAAATCACCGTATCAAAAATGAGGGGGAATCTGCAGCTAAATTGCTGAGACCTCAAGCTCCTAATCTTTGCAAACTGAAGAAAATGAAACATATGCAATAGCTAGTTTTAATGTAAATGTATCATTCCTCACATAAATGAATGTAAGACCTAATCATAGGCTCTTCAAATGCTTGCTTATTTGCCTTTATTACAGTGTATTACTGATAACATATAAAATACATCCTTCCTTTTTTAACAAGCAGTTTTGCTAAGATGACAGTAATGACCCTTTATCTTTATTATGGATTTCTTCAAACTTTTTACGCCCAAAAATGTTAACAGCAGTACCATATCCACTGCTAACAGCAGGCTGCTCTCCATCACTAGGAAAGAGAAAAATAGCTTCATTAGAGCAAAGAAAGTAGAAAAAAATATCTTTTTTTATGAAAGGATCTATAGTTGTTGAACTTCTCATATTGTTTCTGTATTTCTTGTGCTTTCTGCATTTTACACGTTCATCCTATTTGAGAGAGATTGTTTTTGTTTTCACAGGACTGTAAAAGACAAACCATTTCCCCTAGAAAGATCAAACTGCTCCTGCAACCAAGTCAAAAACATTCTGCTCAATCACGCTCATGCTCTAGGGGAGGCAGAGTACTGGAAGAGCAGCAGCTCCTCATAGTAGGGTCACGGCATCACTGTCCTATATGAGCTTCAAACTCAAAGGATCTAAGCGAGTAGTCACACACTGACTAGCAAATGAAAACTATCTGATTAGCCCTTATCACAGTTGTGCTATCTTCAGAGGACTCAAGAAGGTTAATGAGATTAATAATGTTTAAGATGCTGCTCATGATAAAACAACAAGCGGGATCTACAGCAAGACCTTAACTGAAGCAACACTAGATCTGAACAAATAGCCACCTCACCTGAAACCTGTCTGAAAGTTGGCAGGTGATCCTGCAGGGTTTACATTACCTTAAGGCAGCAGTAAGGCAATCTAAGATTCTTCAGGAAACTTTCACAAAGAGTTTTCCAGAAAATATTTAGGAGGGCATGTAGTTCAATTAATACTTTTTTTGTATTAATATATTAATGCTTTTTGCTTGTTTCCAAACCCCCAGTTCAGTTCCTACTCCTGTCACCTGTACCATGGTGTCTCCTTTAGGGGTAAGGTGCAAGAAAATATATAGTTTCATGGTGGCTATTATATTAATATCATAACAGCTATGTAATGATTCCTGGAGCCAAGAGGTCCTACAGAAACTTATCCTATAAACACAGACATTAACCTTATTTAAGGGGGTTAATAAACTTTTCTGCAGTTATTTTATTCTTTAACCTTTTTTCTCTTTATTGGCTCCTCGCGGAATTTCATTTATAAAAGGAATTGTCCCAGAATTCATAGTACACAAAGACAGTACCACAGAATTAAGAAATATAACCTATTAGTTTCTTTCTACTGATAGTAGGCCACTTAAGAATAACACACATAGAAAAAACTTGTGAGCAATATTATGTCTTCTGCTTTTATAGACCTTTTTTATGTTTATGGATGTTGTTTACTGGAAAACGTGAAGAACTTTTGAAGTGGTTGATTATTCATCAATACAGAACATTTTTATACATACTATGAAGTAAAAGAAATTCAAACTCTAAGACCTGAAAATCATACCCAGAACGTAAAGAAGTAATAGAATGAAGCAAATATCAAAGATTACCAAATCCCTCTCTGCAATTCAGTTACTGCTACCATTACATACCAGCAGTGAAATCCCTCGTTTTTTCTTCCATTATACAGTATGAGAGGTATAAATCAGTGCAATATGATACAATACACATACTTAGTGCTGAGCAAAAGCACATTACTGAACCAAGCCAAACAAATTCTGCTCTTCCCCATCTAGTAAGACTCAGAGGAAACACTATTAACATCAGCAAATAAGGTGAGAGAAAGGAGTTTCAGTCCTGATCTCATGGAAAATGAAAAAAAAGGGGAAAAAAAGCCTCAGTAATTGCTACATTATTGTCTCATTCACATACGACGTGTTTATAAACTACTCCCACGCTGCTGAGAAAAAGTCATGCAAAGACCATGATCACTTCTGTTTCACTTGCTCACTGCCCTGGAAGTATTAGCCACGCTAAGTGTCAAGTCTTATATGGCTGGACCACAGCATAGGCCAGACCCAGCTGGGGAGCAAGGAGAAGAGGCTGGCTAATTCCTGAGTCTCTCAGGTCTACAGAAGATGCCCTCATGCACAGAAGTATGTCATTACAACCCAAGGTCTATATTTCTAACATAATAATTGTCTATCTTTGCATTTGTAAGCAGGCACAAAAGGCAAACTTGACTCATGGAAGGTTTATTTGGGAACATTTGCTCTGAATACGGAATTAAGAGTCTATTCTTGCACTAATGTATGGAGAATTGAATGTAATTTTATTAATGTGGTGTGCTGACAACTTAAAACTTATACCAAGAATTCAAAGTTGATGCTGTAGTCAATACAGTGCAGTATGCATTCAGTCTTGTTGATGTTATCAAAAATTTCACAACCTGTAACGATTTGTGAGTGGGCTGTGCATGGACAGAGGCCTCGTTAAAAATGAAAAAAAAAAAAGGAAAAAAATAAAAAAGAAAAAAAAGAAAAAATTAGGAATGATTTATAATATTTGGGGAGCTCCATTATATCTTACAAGTGCATCATTTTGTTAGCAAAGATGTGACCATGTAAAAAAAAAGTCTGAAAACAGCAAGAGTAATTCATTAACTTTATGACTTGAAACTCCTCACTTGGTTTATGATCTAGAGGTTCAGTAGTCCCTTCTCAACTTTTGAGTCTGAAGATCATGTTCAACTACTTTTGAGAGAAATCTGAAAAATACTGACTGCCTGAATGTTTGAAAGGCTGGCAATAGGGCAGAGCAAAAAAAAAAAAATGATGTTTATCGATGCTCCTAATGTGGAAAAGACTGCAGCTGGTCAGACTGCAGGATGGTCAGTCAGCACAAACAGCCTGCTCTTAATGCCAGCAGGCCAGTAATGACAAATAGTGTATCACTGGGATTTTGTAGCAGGGAAAGAGCAAGGACATAGCAGGGAGGGGAGGCAGGGGACACAGAAGAGAACTAGAGGCAGTCGTATGTTCTGAAAAGGCTGAGGGTCTTGGGTGTAATGTAACATATATACATATATATAAATATATTTTTTACATCTGGTAACTGCAAATAAATGTTTGTTGTTTTTTTTCTTTCCAGTTATGTTATTTTGGGTAAGTTTTATAGCATTGTAATGAAGATTTCCTTGAAAAGTCATATAAACTCTGCTGTTCAGATATTTCATTTTTTACAACCTAGCTACAATACTCTTCTGTGCTGTGGTGCCAAGTTTCTATGCAATGCTTGCTTTCATGGCAGAATTCTCTGTATGAATACAGACATTTATATGGCAGATATTTTGTGCATGTCTATTTTTGGTTTTCCTTTCAAAAATTGTGTTATGTCTATGCAAATTCCCTGCACTTCAACAATTTTGTTAAGAGCTGACAAATATTCTCAGTAATATATCTTCCAATAGAAATAACACTGAAATATATTCTGCCTTGTCAGCAACTTCTGCAGCACTTTGGGAGATGGTCCAAAATATTTTGTTTCATTTTAAAGTTCATTAGTTTGACACATTTAAAATATATATACATTATAAAATCCTGTATTTCTGGCTTTTATTAAAATGTCTCTATTGCAGAGAATGTGATTTTGTCAGTTCCCTTTATTTCCTCCAAGCGCACCGTTAAAGAGACAACATATCTATTGTTTTATTACACTTAGATTTTATTTGTTGAATCAAAAACATACAAAAGTTTGGCAAAAAAACCCATGCAGTAAGGGAATGTTTTGGCCCAGTGTTCTTTTTATTTTCCTAAATGAAAAATAAAATATTACTTCTAGGGAATGGAATGGGAGTGGATTTCTGCATTACTAAGTATGTATATTGATTTCATAATATTCAGATGACAACCCATCAGAACAGTGTGACTAGTTCAGCAATGCAGGTGGAGACATTTTCACACTCCCTTGAGCAGAACATCTGCATAATATGCTACCAAAGTACTCTTGGCATGACTTACTAACAGAATTCTAAACATCTGCCAGTCATCTTACATTTTGTATCAGTTATTAAGAAGGTTGAAGAGACTATTGATGAAAACAGAGTCATTTGACAAAGCATTCATTCTGTAATTAAAGGATCTACTAATTGGCATTATTATATAAACACACACAATTCTGTGTGTTGAAATATTAATAATTTCAGTAGAGTTATTTACTTCAACCAAGGATGAGAACAGGGCCATACATCTTTTTCATATCATTCCAGTGGTTAGATCATTCAGCTAGGACGCATCTAGGCACATTTACTGCCAAGGGGATTGAATTTCCTGTCCTGCAGTCCAGGTAAATGCCATGATCACCACACAAATAACTTTAATCAGACTATTTTTCATTCCTCTCCCAAAATGTAAACCACTGTGCAGCAAATCTTGAAGTCCCATGGAGAACAGCCAGGACAATCTGTCCACACCCAATAGTTGACACTCATCAGGGAACAGAACAGAGGATATAGATCTCTCTCCATGAAATATATATGAATTTTTATATTGTCAGTGGGTGAAAAACAGCCTAAAGAGATTTAGTTGAGTACTGGAGATACATAACCTGTCTACATAGCCACTAGAGACAGAAAATTCAGTGTCCTGGTGGAGATCTAGATAGCCACCTACACCTCTGGCTGGGTAGTAAAGCCGGACACATTTGCTCATGTCCTCAGCTCAGAAACTTAGGCTGTTCCTAGTTATGAATTCAGTTAAAAATTTGTATTTCTCATAAAGAAATCTCATCATAAAATTTATGTCCTAGTCCAAGCCCCAGGTGTGTTAAGTCTTACAGGCAAAGTGGAAAACTCGTATAATTGGCTTGTACCTGATTTTTCCTTCTCCAGTGCTGTGTGTCAAACAACTAGAGGATATTAAAGAAGCAGGATGTTTCCTCTTCACCCAAAGCAGCCCTGCATACCTCTCAGCTACAGTAGTCCCTATATCTGAGGTAGTACCATTCCTTAAGACATCTCCTAGATAATTAAATGCACCTTCAGTTCACAACCTCGTCTCACATGGAAGACAATAACTTACCTCAGAAGTTTGTAAAATACCATCCTTCATTAATATATATTAGTAATTAGGAATAGTAAACACCATCTTTCAATCTCGTCCCATCTAACCTAAAGTGTCCTCCAAATGAGAGACAAAACTCCTTAAAGAGCTATCTAGAGGGAAAAGGAATCAGAAGGCTACCTCTGCTGCTATAAGAACTAAGTATCAGTGTTCCTATAACCCTGACAACACTTTTCCCCCCTTTTTACACATCTGACATTGCCACACCACAGAATTAATAATTCTTTTGTGGCTGGAAGAATTCTAAGAATCGTTCTGTAAGGGGAAAAAAAGGGGAAAACAAACCCTTTCAAAAGAGATTCTTAGTACTTCATGGTGAAAAAAGAAAGGAGGCAGGAAGGAAAAGATTGACAAGAAGTCATCCTCAGAGATACTGGCCTAAGTAGAGATTTACCGATTCACACTTTATTTCAACGGAATCAGTTGGCCATTTCATTATTATTAATGATTTCAAAGCTGTAAGAAGTGAGTTCATTCTGCCTTAAGGGAACATCTACCACATCACTGTGTATTCAGTTTCTTGCAATTTAGTGGAAACATCCTCAACGCTCTATTTAAAGACTTAAGTCTACACATTATTTTAATGCAAAGTCCAAACTTGCTGCGATTATAGACTTATTCTACTGAAGGCCTAATTCTAGCTACAGGATGCATAAGACTGATGTAATACTGAAACAAACCCTACCATGCACAAGTTTTCAGTCACATAAAAGAAGATGAAATACTACACCACAGTTCAACTCAATGACAAGTTTCTGTGACTATTCTCTTTGTGGCTGAAGAGACAACTAATCTCTGTGAGAAAAATTAAGACTGTAAGATGACTCAAAGAAATCTCAGAGTATCACAGCTCTTCCCCTCAGGCAGTTTATGAGTTATTCAACTATGGCTTTTATAAAGATGGTTAAAAAATAATCAGACCATTAAAGTTGGTAAAGATCCATCAGCTAAACTATCTCATAGCCTACCAAAAAAGGATTGATCCTCACAGTACTCTTTCTGGATCTTTGCTCAAGCTAGCTTTGAAATGAACAATTGCAGGAGTTTTCAACTCCGAGAAACTATTCCACAACCTAATAGACTGAACTACATTTTTTTTCTTCTATGTTTTCCTCTATCCATACTTTCATCTCTGCAGGTCACCTTATATGCTTCCTCTTCCTCTTATGATTTTACAGTGTTGAATTAGTCATGGATTGTTATTGTATTCATTCATCTCTGTCTCCCCTATTAGCCATTGTTTCAGTCAATTCAACAATTTTTTCTGCTGTATGTAACTCTTTATTGACAATTTACATGTGTTTGGTCTTTCCTTGATTTTCCTGTGAGATGAGTATATGGTTTACCCACTTCTTCACAGGAGCTATCATCGGTTACATTTTAGCTCCCTCAGGGATTTTTACACTATCTTTCAATCTTTATGGGTATCTTTCTTTTAAATTCCATGGAAGTCTTAACTTAGTCAGACTTTAGTTACCAAGCTTCCACCTGTGGAAAACTAAACTAAAATCATTTGTGGGACAGACAACAGGACATAAAACTTCATAAATGCATGACAAGTACCAAAGGTCATCAGAAATGCCATGGTTTGAGAAGCCAGGCAAATACGTTCCAATACTATCTGAAATGTGTGTTTCAGCACCTAAAATATGCCCGAGTCCCCAGAAGGACTCCTAATCTACATTCAATGCTCAAACCATGCTTAAGTCACCTACACAGCTCTGAATCCAACATAAATACTCAGCACTTTCTTCTTGCTCAGAGGCGCCCTCATCTTACCAGGCTACAAACTCAGACTCCTTTTTACTTATTTTTGCCATTTGGACCCATCAGTCTTGAACTGCTTTCTGCAAAAGAGTATCCAAAGAGACTACAAAGGGACTTAAGCTGGGACAGACACCAGTCTGGCAGGTCATTAGATTTCTGGTGTAGTTTGGCAACTTACTCTGCAGATGCACTCTGAATGTCCTTATATTTCACCTTTCATCTCTCCTGGATTAATATAGATCTCAGGTACTAAAGGAAACATAATCCTGGGCCTACATGCTCCCCTCCCTAAGTGCATTACCTTCCTCAGTTTGGCCCCTCTCACAAGATTTAGAGTCTTAATTATTATTTGCGTTTGGCCTCCAAAATTTACAACATACTTAAGCCCTGCAGATCTCAGCCAACTTCTTTTTAGCTACTCACAGAGATTAAATACTTAATTTTCACTGACATCGTGTTTCCCCTACCCCCGCTTTTATTTTTATGACTCACTGGTCAGAACTGGCTCCTAGCAAGCTGTTTTTTGCTGTATTATCACATGTCAAGCTAAGTTTCAGGAATATTCCTCCAAAAGAGTTTCCCCACAGCGACATCCTGCTTCCTTTCCAATTATCAAAATTATTTTCTAAAGGGAATATCTTTCAGTATTAGGGGAAGTCCAGAATTCTTTACTGAACCTAGAGATGTCCAATACCCATATGCAGAAATAAATACTTCTCCAGAAATCAATGTCACCACATTATTTACATTACACCCTCAGTAAACTTGCAGATGACACAAAGCTGGGAGGAAGTGTTGATCTGCTGGAGGGTAGGGAGGCTCTGCAAAGGGATCTGAACAGGCTGGACCAATGGGATTAGACCAATGGCATGAGGTTTAACAAGGCCAAGTGCCAGGTCCTGCACTTGGGGCACAATAACCCTGTCCAGTGCTACAGACTAGAGGAAGAGAGGCTAGAAAGCTGCCTAGACGAGAAGGACTTGGTGTTGGTTGACAGCCAACTGAACATGAGCCGGCAGTGTGCCCAGGTGGCCAAGAAGGCCAATGGCATCTTGGCTTGTATCAGAAACGGTGTGGCCAGCAGGTCCAGGGAGGTTATTCTGCCCCTGTACTCAGCACTAGTGAGAATCCTGTGTTCAGTTCTGGACCCCTCACCACAAGAAGGATGTTGAGGCTCTGGAGCGAGTCCAGAGAAGAGCAACGAAGCTGGTGAAGGGGCTGGCGAACAAGTCTTAAGAGGAGCAGCTGAGGGAACTGTTTAGCCGGGAGAAGAGGAGGCTGAGGGGAGACCTCATTGCTCTCTACAACTACCTGAAAGGAGGTTGTAGAGAGGAGGGAGCTGGCCTCTTCTCCCAAGTTACAGGGGATACGACAAGGGGGAATGGCCTCAAGCTCCACCAGGGGAGGTTTAGACTGGATATCAGGAAATTTTTTTTCACAGAAAGAGTCATTGGGCGCTCGAACAGGCTGTCCAGGGAGGTGGTTGAGTCACCATCCCTGGAGTTATTTAAAAGACAGGTAGACAAGATGCTCAGGGACATGGTTTAGTGGCAGATAGGAACGGTTGGACTTGATGATCCAAGAGGTCTTTTCCATCCTAGTGATTCTATGATTCTACAATTAAGGACATGGGCTTTCAAATATCTTATTCCCTGTAGGGTACACCAGTGTATTTCATAAGAGGAATGTATTTCGCATGCTTTCTCTGCATCTCAGAGGCAACTTTTAGAGTTCATTGGAAAGTGCAAATGGGGCAGAATGCTAGCTGAAAAACTTAACTAGGTTTACAGCAGCAGTTGTTGCTGGCCAGGCAGGTGTTGGGACTATGAAATAAAGGCAGACATGCCCCATAGGTTTTGGCCTAGAATAACTTAAACTGCTCTGTATCTGTGCTACTCTGGGTTAATCTGCAGTATTGTTATCAGAAGCTGACGTGGTTCAAAACTAACCTGGCAAAAAGTGATACCTGTTTGTCATCCCAGACATTTCCACAAGCACTTAGTGCCTGCTTCAAACAGAGGTGAGGCATATGCAGCCAGACTGTGGTGGGAGATTGAGACTGGGGAAGTCTGGATTTGGATTGGTTTAAACTACCATGAAGCTGCACTGCCAATAGTAATAAAAGGTCCTATTCTTCTATCTTTTGCTATTTCAGTTAACTGTCCCACCCTTGCCTGGTTTTACTTGGCAGTTTCTGCATACCCTGGCACACTCACATGCAAGTGAAGAGCAGGAGCAGGTGAGAACAAAGCCTCATAAGTAGGAATTAACTAGATGAAAAAACAACTAACCTTATCCTTTAGGTCTGCCTGCAAGGTAAAGAAACCTCTGTGCAGACTTAATGGTACTAAGTACTGGAAGTCTACTTCAGATGCTTACTATAGCAGGGGAATATCAGAAAACAGGCATGTCTGTTATGTGCCTGCCTTCTACAGATTTTCAATAACACTTAAGAGCTTAACATCTTTTATGCTTTTGAAACCATTATTAATAAAATAGCATTAGACCTTTCACAGATCTGTCACTTCCTGGGCCACCTTAGCCTAGATCAATACACTCTTGCTAACTGTTATTATGCACTGTTCACAGGTCCTCCATCAGTACCTTGTTGAAATGGCAATTTTCAACGTGACAGGTCTTTCTGAATTAATTTTCAAGTATGATTTTAAGAAATAACGTGTCAAATAGATTATAAAAATCCCTGTACTCTAACACTAATTTCCTTTTCTTTTTTAACTGCTTGTTTTGTTCAGTCCAAGAACTCTAGCTTGCTTTGCGTGATTTATTAATATCAGAAATCTTTGGGGGTATTCTTAAAAAAGAATGTTCCAAAATGGATGTACATGTGCAGCAGCATCATCTTCTAACATCTGTACTATGAACATTCTCACTGTGTGAAATAATTGTGTGTTAATAATTGTGTGTTAATAAGGTGTGTAATAATTTTATCATCATTTAAAACTCTTAATACTGATATACTAGTTTCCAACCTTCATATTTTTCCAGTACATGCCCACAAAAAGAGAAAAAAATATTTTAGCTATATATTCAAGTTCAGTGTTGTCTTTTATAGTTTTCTTCCTCTTTTGCATTATTAAATCTATTTTTTGTAAAACGTATCCTATAGTTCCCTTCAGTTCAACTACATGAATCACTTCTTAGAAACAGTGGGTTGTGCTACTTACAGTGAATCAAGAAATTGCAGAAGTAATCTTCAGGGTTGTTTCCTCAGGTAGTCTCTCTTTGCAATCACTTATTAAATGAAAATTGATTTTCTCATATTCATGCAAGAAATTACAACATTTAGACAATGCCAATCTATTACAAAGCATACACAGCAGGAGTGGGCAACACTGGTCCATAGTTCTACGCCATTTACGTTCACCCTACGCAAGATGTCTTCAATAACCTTAAGTATCCAAATGCACTAAAATGATAAATTGAGGAAACTGAATCCCATTTAGAATATTTTGTTTTTATGACAGTAATTGTCAAAACACAAAACTACCAAATATTACCATATGAAAGTGGTTTAACTCTTCTTGTCTCCTTTTTGTCAATCTCAGTTTATTAATGTGCTAATTCTAAACACATAAATTTCTCAGACCAGTTACAATGCTATTTCATTATTTGGAAACTCCTACCTAAACATAAATGGTGACTAAAGTGCTACACAACAGTAACAAAACCTAGTATCAGCCTCTTCAGATCCAGTCTTTGAGGAGCTGCATTTTCCGACACAGAGACCTGAATCATTTCATATCTCAATTGTCCATGCCCTGGGCCTCCCATTTTCAGAACTCAAGGTTTTTTTTCAGTCTTGAGGCAACTGATGCGAATCTTACACACATATAAAAAAATATTTTTAATGATGCACTGCAAAATTATGGAATGTGGAAAGAATTTCAAATTATAGGGTTTCTTGGGTTTGGGGTTTTTTTTGGTTTCTTTTTCAGGACCAAGTTAACAATTTAGACATTCCTTAAAATGCAGCTTTTAAAGGTTTGTGTACACATAAACATTTTAAGATATTCACAGTTTATTGAATGGGTTCACATTGTGACGTAGTAGTCAATGAATTCCCTGAGTTACAGCGGTGGTTTTATACACATTTCAGAATTCTGGTTTCAAAGTATAGAGAAAAGAAGACCAACTCGAGCACGTTTTGGCTTTTTTTTGTAATGAAAAAAAAAATTATTCCACAAAACCATGAAATAGGTGATTGGAAACTCATTATTATTGCCTGAGGTATAGCCTGCTTTTGTTTACTTATTCAAGGTGACATTTTATACCTCAAAAGGATCAGAATGTAGCTCATTTTACAGTGAACTAACTGGTTTTAAATGTAGATTAACCGGTATCACAAAAAAAAAATATAATTAAGCATTAATCAGTAAACCAGTTTTACTTCACTGAATCTGCATCTGTCCTGTCCCTAAGTCAGCATAGTAAACCAGGACTGAATGCTAGAAGCAACCACTTGATTTGAGATATGAGTTAAGGAAAAGGAATCATGAAAGAAAAGATATTCTAGAAATCTTATCCATCTGAAAACTGAGTTTATTCATTTGTATAGGAACTGCAGTATCTTTAAAACAGACCATGCAGATCATGTAAGGCTGATGTAATTCTGCATTAAAATATGAAAATATATGTTTTGAAAGAGAAGAACAAAACCTGTCTTTTCCTTTTTCCTTGCATGGAATTATTTGAGATGTTAATGAATTATGACTTCAACTTAGCCATTGTACTCCAAATTATTCTTGGACTAAATTGTGGTCTCTTTTCAGGCAGTCTGATGATCTGAATATCTGTTGAATCAGTATTCAGTGTTCAGGACTGAGGAAAGCACCTAAATCTCTTTACAGTGTTCATGTTTCTGCCAGATCCTTTCAACATGAAATCTAAAAAAATCACAAAACCTTTGCCAGCATTTTGAATTTAGGACTTGAAGATCAGTTGTTTGTCACAAAAAAATATATTTTGACAACTGATATATTATGAAGCATGGCCCCATTCTATTTATGTTCCTCAGTTTCATGAGGATTTTATTTCTATTTCATTTCCTCAGTGCATGAAGCACTTTAGACATAGGGCCATGAAGACTATCCACCACTCTACTGGTAAGCCTGTCTTGAGCTACTATTCTTTTCTAACACAAGAATTAGAAACATGACTTTTAATCTCTCTGAGACTTAAGACATCCAGCTCACAGGCTAACCTACTTGGAAATTAACAGAGAGGAAAGATGACCCATTTGAAAAATTATGATACCTTTTGTAAACAATTACAGCAATGGAAACTCTGTTTAGAACATAAAAATCTCTTGAAAGCCATGGAAATAAACAATGGGCTGAATTTAGGTCTTGACATACAAGCCTACAGAGTATACACTGAAACAAATGTCTATCACACATCAAGAGTTGGTAATTTCTCTTCTATTTAATACTAGTATTAGTGAAGAATATCAAATCAAAAAAGCACATTAGAAAACTCACTTAAAGCACTGGATCATGACTAGTGCTGATCCTGTAGATATGTAATGACATTAGAATAAGATGTTAATTATAAGTAACCTAGTTTATATGGTAGTTTATATGCCAAGTCACACATCCAAATATCATGACATTTAGATCTTAACCATACCAGCAGAAGATAGTCTGCAGAAGGTGTTCATGTTCCACCCTTTATCAACTTGATGTAAAAATACAAAAATTAGAACATACAAAAGTTTTAACATATAGCAGTATTTCAGGATAGCATACAATTATGTGGCAGCGGTCTTGGAACAGTTTATTCAAACAGCAATTTCAGGACCTCTCTACTAAGACCTGAGTTAGTTTTAGAAGACTTTGTGACGCACAATGCCTGATGAAGCAATGATCTCAGAGCTCATGAATCTCTAACTGGCTGACAGAAGGAGCTAAGAATACCGATGGTTCTTAGTGAAAACAGAGATAGCGTTTTCCTTAAGCTAGTTTTCTAGAAATCCAACAAGAAATTCAGAGTGAGAATGAGTGAGGATGATCTGCAAGAGTATCAGACTGAGTTAATGATCTATTTCACCACATAAGGGTGTTGAGTGAGAACTACTTCTGTTGCTGCAAAGATTTCTCAGAAGGCAGCAGCAAGCATGCCATCATGAAGAGAGCCACATAGAAAAAGAGACGACAGCGAAGACAGAGAAGACATTGGGACACAATTGTGCATGTATATGGACTTTGAAAGAAGGATATACTCCTGGTTCCATGGCTTAAATACAGCCAAAGATTCTGATTCCCTAACAGTTTTGGTTACGAATGACAGAAAATTCAGTATCACAACTTCCTGCTTGTTTCTAAAATCTTCTCTGGATTGGGATGAGAGGATACAACAGCTTCCTAAAATTACCCTCTGTAATCTTGGTCTGTATGTAGTGTTCCTCTTGCAGGTAGGAACATACTAGGAGTTTGGTAGATGAACTGCTGACAATTAGATTTAATGTATCTGTTCCATAAGTTGACCACTTCCAATGAAGTGGAAGAGGAAAACTTAATTTGGCATGGCATGCATGCCTGCATCATTTCCCTGCTCTAATCAGGTGCTGCCTATAAGCTTATTTTGGTAGCTATTATGTCCTGGAATGACACATAGCTAGTACTGATGGGGTGTCAAAGAACTTCCAAAACCAGCTTAACCAAATAAAATCAGCTGACCTGTACAAATGTGAAAAGCACATTAGAAACTCTTCGAGCTGGAATGTAGGTGAGGCTAAGTGCAGGAATGCAAGGGTTATGTGAATATCTAACAACAACATGAATATTGCCAATAAGGAGATTTAAAAATCACAGTATTTTTATTTTTAAGTTACTCTTAATTTCTAAACCTCTTAAAATATTAACTCAGGAATCTCAAATTCACTAAGGCAGTTAGCTAAGGATTCTTAATCTTATGTTTACTGCTGGGGAAACTGAGGCAGAGAGATTCAGTGACTTACCCAAGGCCACAGAGGGAGTCACTGTCAGAGCCGGGATTAGAGCTCAGGAGTTTCTGGCTCCCAGTCCCAAACTCAGACCAGTAGACCATGGCCTCAGGACATTTCCAGCTGGTCTTCAGTCTAAAAAAAAGTAAATTCTCAAGTATGTTACAAATATGTAACATATATATTTCTTTTTACTTTGAATGAAATAGTATGAATGAGAACACATTGCTCATAAATCAGTGATGAAAAGCAAACCAGTACATTTTATCTGAGCTACCTTTATCATACTCATGTGTATGATAAAGCTCTGCAGAAAAGTCTTGATTTAAATTGCAGCCAATACAAACACCTATTGTATTTTTCAGGGTAAGGAACAAATTGCCTTTCCAACCCAGCCAGCATGTCATTTATATTAATGGTGAGGAATGCTAAGTTGCTCTGTGTGTAAGTAAACTCTATTAAGAGAGTCACGTCCCCTGGTGAAGCTAGATCCTTAGTAAATTTTACTAGCTAAGCACTGAGCTCCATGTCAGAGTAATTACACCTTTTATCCACTGTGAGCTCTCTCTTAGCTTCTTCATACTCCTTAATTTCCCACTTCAGCTAATTTAGCAGTAAAATCGCAAAGGTTTTTAAAAGGTTAGCTACTGAGGAACTGGTGCATGAATGTTCTGTTAAGCTCCATGCATTGAAATCACATCATGTAGAAGAAAGAATTAATTAAGTAGCAATTAGGTAGTGATGGATCATTGACAACATATATACACTTTGGTGCTAAAATTAATCTCCCCAGTAAATCCAATATTTTGTGTATCTTCTGATCTATATGTTGGCAAGGTCTATACTTCAAATACAAGATGGACAGGCAATATCTTACAAAAAAAGGCATCTCTTTCAGCACTATTGAAACTACACATTATTTTAAAAAGTCATATAGCTTCATTTATGAAAACAGCAAAAGGAGAAGAAATTTTCAAGGCAGGTGATTTTAAAGGGCCTGTAAGGCCATTTGTTATATGAAAATCCTTAGCATGTTGAAAGCGCTAGCAATTGTGTAGTATTCTCTTGCTATCTTCTTTTACAAGTTGCCATATTGTTTCCTTGTATCGACAGTCAGCTGCCTAATACATAGATTGGCTGTTAGCCCGGTCAATCCTCAATTCTAAAAGCCTCTTAGCAGATGAAAAATCTTTGGTTCATTCACACCTTGTAGAAAGGATGACAGGGCAGAAGTTAGATCCAGATGCATTTAGGGTATACTTTGAGTCTGATTTTCCTTTGCCTTGCATCTTGTGTTGTCATTTATAGCTGTGCAAAGTGAGCACAAAATGGATATAAAATGTTGCTACCCATGTTAGGAGAGAATCCTGATTTGGTTGCATTATTTCCAGGGGTGATCACAAAAAGTGCCAGGCAGTGAGAAAAACTGGCTGTGCATAGAAAGTCTAAAAAACTTTGACACAAAGCACAAAGCAGCAACAACGCTTTCCAAACAACTTACAGAAATTGCACTTCTGCTTTGGAGTAATAGGTATTTCCATTTGCTATTTGCTTGGTATTTTCAGAGAAAAAATATTAAATGTTAAACTCATATACAGGAAATTAATCCTATTTCTTCCTTTTTTTTTTTGGTAGAAGCGTATTTAACTGTGAGTCCTAAAGTATACTCTCACATAAGGAGGAACTCATGTCCTATATGAGATTATACTAGTTCTGCCTCTCCACGTGGTACTTCTAAACCCAGTACTTAAAAATTCACACTTCTACACAACCTCCCAGAATCAATGCAGAAGTCGGTATTATCACAACAGCTGGTGTCACTCCATCAGAGTTCAATACTGTTCTAGCTTTACTATGGGTAGTAAATCATAGTCTCAGCATTTAGTGAATAGCAATATTTCTGCTCTATGATCTACCACCACTATGATAAAGCAAGATCTACTGCCAAGTATCTTCAAGAAACCAACTGATATTAGCAGGAAAGGCCTCCAAATAAAAGATTAGCAAATGCGTGTTAACAAAAATTGATAGTTAACAAATTAAGGACCTAAACTGTCTGTTGCTGGAGATGTGGTCAAGAATTATTCCAGATCAGTAACAGCCATTTAGTGTATAATAATCAATTCAGGTTTTTTTCACATTCATTTCCCCATACTACCTTGTGGGCCATTTTTCTGGCCCTTCCTAGCCAGAAATCCTTCCTGTTATACTCAGATACCATGATGGGCCTGGCAACTCAGATGTATTGATTAGGAGCAGAAATAGAAATTACTTGACTGCATCAGTAGTTGTTGACCTAAAAGTACTGCTACAGTAAATAATGTCTCTTGGTGTTTCTGTTAGAAAATTTCTTTTCTGTTAATCACAGTCATGTGTTTCATAGAGTCATCCTAAGACATAGTTCATGAACCCATTACCATTGTCCAAAGGTTCCTTTATCCTTCTACCAACTGGCTAAAGAACAAACAAACATATTTGTTCTTATTCTTAGTATTTCAGTAATACTGTATTATAGTTTGGGGGTTCTTCTTTTCCTCCCCCTTCCCCTTTTGGATTCAGAGCTTCTTTAAGTATTCTGAGTTGCTAGTCTGGCTTGACTGAAAAGTACTGTGTGTTTGCTGTGTGTCTGCATGTGTGATACCAACTGTTGAAAACTGCTTGATGTTAAATGAGGGCTTATGCTCAGAGCTGTTCTACAGTTGGCTCTCTGGCAGAATCTCTCCTCGTCAATGACAATGATCCCTCTGTGTGGGGGAGAGTCTGTTTTATAATATTGCACTTGCCATGGCCTTAATTTTACTGATGGAGCATGATTATGATTTCATTTTCGTTAATCAAAATCATGAGTCATTCCATTCATGTCAATAGCATTAAAGAGCTATGCAGACAAGTAAGAGTTCAGAATTAGGCTTCTGGTTTTTAATCTGAAAGGATATTTGAACCACTTCATTAACGACAGATACTGAAGGATAGATCCTCTGCTTAGTTCGTGTTACTCAGTCACACCATTAGCATAAAACATCAAATAAAGAACTGTAATGACAGCTAGCACTGTGTCACAGTGCATGGGGTTTCTGTTTACCTCAGGTAGAGAAAATACCCCTGAATTAACAAGATTTAGGATAACATTTCAAGTATGACAAAGTCACACCATTACGTCTTCTTACCCTTGGAAATTGACACTAATGTTTCCAAAAATCACTTCCTTTCTTTGTTTTTTTTTATGTCACCCTCACATAACTTGAATGCAAAACATCTAAAGGCAAACAACATCTAAGTAAGACCTCAGAGATGGAGTTAAATTTTATAGCCTTGTCCATAACAAATATTAATTTTGGTAAATACAGGAGCATCAAAACATTGATCACAATTCATAAAGTTTGCTTTGTAGATGTCTCATAAAGCACTAGCAAACCGTTATTAATTTTTTAAAAGGTGAAAAAATTGTTAATATTAAAAATATAGGCATTCTAAAACAATAAAAGGTTTTGTACTGCTGTCTCTCTCCTGCTCAGACAGTGAAATTGTGCAGAGGATGATGGGCCTTAATTTAGTCCTCACTGATAAGTACTTTTAAGACTAAATAGTCTTGAAATTGCACTTATTTAAATTACACTTAAGCTCCATATAAATCTAAAAAAAGATTATAGGAGGGGAAGCCATTTCAAGAGATCTAGCAAGCTATCAGAATATTGCTCTATTATATTTCTTTGGATTTTTTTCATTTTTGAAGTCAAAGAATTATTGGCATTTGAGAACATTTTCTAGAAATCCGTTTGGTGTATTACAGGCCCTAGAAGCTATTACTGTCATATATACTCTTAACTTCACTACAAGCACGTGCCTCAACACACCAAATCAGAGTTGGTGGTTTTATCAAGAAACCAGAACAAAAAGCACACAGATAGAAAGGATCTTTTACTATGTTTTTGATGGGTCTCACTGGTTGCCTCAATGAAAACTAAATATCTGTGCAACTTGCTTTTCCAATACAGTAGGAATGGCAAAAATATTTTCTTCCTAGTTCCCAATGAAAACTTTCTTTTTGCCCTGCAAGACCATGTTTGCAACTTTATACCCTACTCTTCCTCAGCATAAGAAAATTTTTGTCCAGCGAAACAATAAGATACTGTCTTCAGGCTAAATGTAAATGTCACCTAAACCAGTGGTGCCTTTTAAAGAAACCTTGGGATAATTTCCATTCTTAGCAGCTATGGGAATCAAATATTTTTCTTATCTTTGTGATAACATTGCTGTGTATTACATTAAGCACAGCTGGGCACATAGCTTATTTAAAAGGCAACAGAGTTTACATATCTGTGCCGAAAAACAATTAGAAATCTCACTCTTTTTTTTTTTTGCAATAAACTAAAGTGAGTGAGAAACTGAAGAAATATAAAACAGAGAAATGACCTACCGTGGTGGTCTTTATTCGTCCTCCTGGTTGTGTACAGGTCCAGCCTGATTTATTGATTAGCAAATCACAGCCTTCTCCTTCTAAACATGGAAGCATTTCACACCACTGTTTTGTTTTGATAATTCGTGCTATGGAACAGAAAAGAAAAAAAAAAAAAAAAGAAAAAAACAATTGGCAGGAGAATTCACATTTCACTTATCTCTAAACACCTTCTCATTTGAGTTGTCTGTTTTCATCATTTGATAATTCAGCCATAGGTTATGATGCATACAGCCCTAGGCAATTTGGAAAATTATTTACAACACCTGCTGTGCCTACAGATTTCATAACAAATACAGAACTTAAAAACCAACAATAAAACAAAAGACAGTTCTGCTGTAAATCAAAAGAACATAAAAGGAAGCTGATTTTCTAATTTCATGCTCCTTACAGTAAAGGAAATACCGTTAGAAGAGCTAAAAACTGAACACTTCCTACCCTAATTAATCATTGTGGTAGTTTAAAAATGACATGAGACTGGGATCCATTGTGTTAGACTGTAAAAACCTGAACAGACACTCTTTATCCTGAAGTGGTTATAGTGTAAATACAGGAGAAACGCAGTGGAGAGAGAAAAAGCTATAATAAACAGGTAGAGGGATCAACACAATGCCAGCAATTGCAGTGGTAGGGGCATAGTTAGGGGCAGGAACTAGGATGGGTATTGAATGAAGGTTGGGATATCATAGGAAAGAGGACAATAAGCAGAGGGAAAAGACGGGAACAAACACCCTATTACTCCGTTCCTACACGAAAAGAAAGTCTAGTTAGGAAGGGCCCTAGCTGTCTGAAAAGGTTATGTTTTGTGTGCTTTGTGGCTCCTCCTAATGCTTGGGTGCCTAGCATGCTGGTTCTGCAAAATTTCCTCAAGGCCATGCAGCAAGAATCCTTGGAACAGAGTTCTGACTGCATTAAATTAGATGCAGAGGAGTTGTAGGGACAAATTTTTCTTAAAGGCAGGGAGAAAATGGGTTTTAATTCCTGTAGAGTTCTTTCTGCATTATCATACTACCTCTTTTGAGTTCACCTTTGTAGTATCTGGGTTCCTTCTCACAGAATATTAAGCAATATCACTAATATCCAGTATTTCACTGTTCTTTCACTCCGCCCCTGTAGCCAAAATTGTATGGCGGAATGTTAGTTTGGGAAACTTTTTATAAAATACATATACAGAGGTGCACTATCTTCCATGGTGTAACTACAAGAAAGCTTTGCCATCTCAATCTCAAGGGCAGAACAAGTTCCACGTAACAGGGACATCAGTCACGTCTTCCTCTATGTTTACGTGTGACACCAATACACACAACAGAACTCCAACAGTCATAAGCCCAACAAAAAGAAAACTACAAAAGAAATACTTAGCAAGATAAGCATACAAAAACTTATAATACTCCAGATTATTTTTGGGTCCAAGTGGCTTAAAAGCAGACATTTATACCCAGTGGCAGTTGCAGCTCTTTATGCTCACCTGAACGTGTGATTCAGCCTCCCTACAACCCTGTCCCCCACTATGTGGAACTATCTAAGAATAACATTCCCAATGCCACTGGATCATGACAAGAAATAGAACTGTACAGAATCACAGAATCACAGAATAACCAGGTTGGAAGAGACCCACCGGATCATTGAGTCCAACCGTTCCTATCAAAACACTAAGTAGTTTAAAGCATTTTAATAAAATTGTTTCCTACATTTTGACATGAAACAACTTCTGCCCTCAGAGCTTGTATAATTGTTGGTCAGCTTTAGCAATATAACAAACACTGACTCCTTGTAGTGGAAGCTCATTCTGATATTCTATTAATATATTAATTAAAAAAAAAGACCAAAACTTTTTAGGTCCCAAACATCTACATAGGAATTTGCACTGCTCATTAGGCATTACATATGCATATACTACTAGAGGAATGATACCACAACAATTTTCATAACGACCTTTTTTTTTAAGCAAATCCACTAAGTTTGTATAGCCCATAATCTACAAAAATCTGGACTGTGATTGGGGTCCATAGGTGCTTCTCTGCTGAGAACTGATTCATACCAGTTTTCAAGGCTAACATCTATACAAGACATAGCCTCATCCTTTGTGAGTGAAGGTATGCATCCTGCTGCAGGCTTTACTGAAAAAGGTCAGTAAAATGTTAACACCAGATATCATCTATTTGCATCCATATATTTTGCAATTCACATATCGAAATGGCTGTTTCTATCAATAGCCATATCAAATGGCTATTTCAACAATTTGAAGGATCACTGAAAGACTAAATAGTTAAATTAAAAAGTATGTACTGGATTGCCTCTACTATCTCAGGTGGGAGGTTTTCCTGGAAACATAATTTGAACTAATCCTTAGAAAAATTATGGTTCTCATTTGTGAATTACTCTCGATGTTTCCATGGTTGCTATCTCAGAATGCTGGTATTTATAACATCACAAATATATGCAGCCCTTGCTCTGGGTATTGGCTATATCCACACAAATTTAGAATACACTGAGAGTTTTTACAGAACATAAAGTGTATAACGTTTCTGGGTTAAACGTATAAACTAGCTCATGCATTTAGGCTTTGAGAATTGGAACAACTTATTTTGAGGGGAGAACTGCTCAGCTCACAAACTGCTCAGCAAATCAGTATCAAAATGGTTTATTAATTCACTAGTGGCACATAACCAGCAACAATGAACTATACACGCAGGATCAATACCAGTGATACAAAAAACTAAATGATATACATGAAATGTTCATAAGCACTTGAAACTTCTCAGTGGCCCCTCCAGAACTAACACCAAACACTGCCAACACACGCACATGAACCCCGCTCTTCCCATCCCTGCCCTGCACTCCTGGGCAGAAGCAGGTGCTGTAGCTCCAGGCTCGCCCCCACCACAGGGGAGGCTGTGCTGTGCCCCCCTTCCATGCATCGTACTGCCCCGGGGTCTCTCCTATCCTTACAGATCTTCATAGTTGTTTTATTCTGATTTTCAACCTGGCTTTCAATTTTGCTTCAAAATCCTCACAAACTTGCATGCTCTCATATTCCTGCCCTAGCAGGACGTGTTTTGTGGGCCATTGGCCACAAGCAGGGCAGGTAAGCAGGCACACTCACGCCTACATATAAATTGAAGTCTGTACAGACTCATTGTTCTGCTACACATAGAGCCACAGTTGCAAAACAGAGGCCATATTCGTGTCTGTGGGATTATGTCTATTTTTGCATTTTCACTTTTCCATTTGCCCATGATAGCAAAGTATCACAGTGAAGATAAATAGATAAACAGAGGGAGCAAAGTATGCAGCGATTTTATCAGCGTAGTATCAAGCATTTATGTCAGTAATTGAAATTGAGCTACACTAGTCAAAGCAAAGGAATGCAGTGTATTTCCGGAGGCAGTCTAGTTGCCTTTTTACTGTGTACATTCACCAGGGGTGAAATTCAGCCCTCTGCACACAAGACAGCAAAAAGCCTATCAGAGTCTTCAAATCCACTCCAACCTCCATTATAAAGAATTAAGCGGCACTTAAATGATACACAGGCTTTGTGCAGACCTTCTGCAAAGAACTGAAATTTCATCGTAAGGATCTGAGCTGACACTACTTTGCATCTCCTAAAAAGGGCTATGCCCCTTCACTTAAACTGAAGTTAATAGGAACTGACAGTGCTCAGCACATGGTAGAATTGCTTTCCCGGGTAATATCGTTTGAACTGGATAACAAATGGAGTCTATTTGAAGGTTTTTCATACAAATGCATCTGAGGTGATGCAGGCAGGCAGAGGTTATAGCAACACGATGCCAGCTACTCACCAAAGGGTTCTTAACGGTTTTGTAAGACCAAATAATTTGCAATGGATTTCCAGTTATTAGTAAAAATAAATAAATAGGAGTCTCTATTCATGATCAATATAGTTCAATTTAAGACTGCTTAACTGAGTAGAGTTTCAGAACAGCACAGATTATTTTTTGGTAAATACTGCAACTAGATGTTTATCACTAAGCTTCTCACCTGGTTTAACATGATATATAAGCTTTTCCCTAGAAAATCAGCTTAATTTCCTATACTTTATTTTCACATGTTCACTCTACATCCAGACAGTTATCAGCTGCTTCATCTACAGTCAATCTCATAACTGAAAACAATGAACCTTTTGTGATAGCAAAAAGTGAGATAAATCTTGTTCAGCAGCAGTAAATGCAAAAACTTAGAGCCATCTAAAATACACTTGAATAGAACACTCAGATAGTTACAGTTCATTTTCTTTTTTAATTAAGAATGAACTCAGAAATAAAAGTAAAAATGTGTAATTTTGTCATTGAATAATAATAGTAGTTTAAACAGCATTTGGATAGTGAGACTTATGATTTCAGAATATATCATGCTCCCATGCATATAAGGCAGGGCATGAAATAAATATTTACAAATCATAATGGAAGCCATAGTACAAGAACCTAAGTCAAGTAAAAAAAAGATGACGTAGTTGATGTTAATAGGATCCCAAACCACTTTGTAGAATTTAGTATGTTTATCTAGCTTTACCTATAACTGGTAAATTTTGTTCACTGTCTCCATTTTGCACAGAGGTTAAGCAACTTGACCAAGGTCACACAAAAAAATTTTATGCAGATCTGGACACAAAACCTCTGATTTTTTAGTGGTTGCTAACCTGGAGACCTTCCTCTGTCCCATCTACCTTCATAAAGAGAGTGTGCTTTAATACATATATATAAGAAATCAGACAACAATGAAAATACGCAAAGAAATAGTTTTTAAAAACAAGTATCAGTTAAATTGCAGTGACAGGAAAGAAGCCAGCAGAAACATAAAGTGAATCACAGTACTTTAAGAAGACATTGCGATCATGAACTGTCTTTAGAGCAGCATTTTGACTGTAATAGTGTACAAGTCCCAAATATTAATCTGTTTTACTATACAACAAGGTAACATCACAAAGCTTGGATACCATTTAAAGCAGTGATTCTGCTCCACTTAAAAGTTTGGAAGCAGTGCTAACTCACAAAGAGTTAGCTCATCTCAATTACTTATAGGGCATCTAGAACAAAGGCTATTTAGTTCTAAGAACAGCAATATAGCAATGTCTAGACACTCATTTCATCATTTAGCTCTTGCTGTCAAGATTGGGAGGAATACTTGAGCTGAAGTTGAGAAATATATGGAGAAAAGTGACCTCCTGCAGGCCACAGGGAAGATATAAATTGAAACTGGGTAACTAGATGAAGGTAAAATACTGAATGAGGGCAGAGGCTTTTTTTCTGTAGCTCTCCTCAATCACAGTTCCAGTAAAGGAAAAATTTTATTTCAACACAAGGTTTGAGAAGAGACCTTTAATATTGACCTTTTCCCTAAAATAGGATGAAAACCTTGGCTTACCATAAGCACTGCAGATTGCACCATGTAAAATGCATATTTGGGAGGAGCAGGATAACATAGAGAAGATGATCTCCAAATCATACAGTCATCGATATCATCTCAAACTTGAACTGCCTGAGGGGCGCTCCTGGAAGTTATGTGAATGGTCCCTAGGAATTCAGTTGTGGCATAAGAAATAGTTGGATAAAGATGTGTGAATATAGGAACCTAGCAAATCGCAGAGGCATAGTTTTAACTTTAAAGCTACTACATTTAGCAAGTTTTCTTTTTTTTTAAGGAGTTACCTAACATTTTGTCAAATCTTCATAAGAGTTGGAAAAATAAATACATTCTGACACTTTAGGAGGGAGAAAGTCCAAAGGTATTCCACAAATCAGAAATTATAATTAATACATAATAAACCCCCAGAACACAAGACAGAGGATAAAAAACACAAACAAACAAAATATTTAAGCAAACAAAAGGTAGAATCCAGATTCTAGGAGCACTTTCATAAAAAGCAACATGTCTCATCTTCTTTCCTGTTTGTGCTTCCACATAGCAGTATTTCCTCATTATCATGTTCCAAAGAATAAACAAACAAACAGCAAAAATAAGCATGTGAGAGTAAATGGACAGGAACACAAGATATCTGACCTTTCTGTAGTGTAGAAACAAGAATGTATTTACCTGGCCCTTCTCTTTTCAGTTCTTTGAAAACCCTAATACTATGTGACTCAGTGATCTAGTGATAGGTGTCTTAGATCTGCGTACACCCAGATGTTCAAATATTTGACAGAAGCACTATGCTAAAATGGAAGGTATCCTACAAATCAGCTTCACAGCCAACTCATGTCTATTTCCATTTTAATTTTCAAGGGCCAGTTTTCTTCTGCTTATAAGTGTCCTCCTCTGAGATCATAATAAATGTCTACATTTGTTCTCAAATCCTTAGCCTTCCTCTGGCAATTACTACAATTGTTCACATGGAAAAAGTAATACAGCAAATAAAAACAAGTTTTTCAACTGCTTATAAAGCAATCTCACAAAAATATATAAAAAGAAAAATCCAGTATCATTTATCAAATCTCACAGTCATGAGCACCATGAGAGTCACAATAAATACTAAATACAGATAAAATCTATGTGATGAATTTTATTTAGGCACAATACATGTGTTTCTAGCCTCTTTTAAGTTCATGGTTTCTAACTGTATATTAAAATGCCAATGCTTTAAATAGGCAACCTGCTTCACAACTTTGCCCAAGATTTCAGCATTTGCCTGAATATCCACAGTGGTACATACTCACTGGTTTTCAATCTGTGAATGTTCCAGTGCTTCATTGTCTGTACTTAGTAAGTGTTTGCCATCTAATAAGAGATGCTAATTGAACACCTACCCCTAGAGAAAGCTTTTGTCAGGACTCAGTGTCTTCTGCTGCTGTCCCCTGCTGTTCTGCTCTGCTGTATTCAATTAGTGTGCTGGAAGCAAAGTAAAAATTACTAAAAATCTGATCAGTGATATGCCAGCAAAGAACCCTTCAGAGATCAGGTTTTCATCACGTTTCACTTTGCTGCCAGCAGACTGAGAAGAGCAAATTTAACTGGAGAGGGACAGCAATTTCAGACCCAAAGAAAAGAATCTGATGACAACAGTAAAGGATAGAGACAAAGGAGGGATATAATGGAAAGCAACAAGAACATAGATAATAGAAAAAGAGGAAATAAAGAATAAGGCAAGAAAGGAAGAAAAAAGAGGACAAAGTCCAGCTCTATGTAGTAGGTACTGAAGCAAATGGGTAAGGTCAAAAACTTGTGCAACTTTTTCAGGAGAGTTGGTAGGATAAAGTGTGAAGGCTAAAGATCAGAACTGTTTCGGTTTGGTGTTTTGGTCTTTTTTGGTTTTCTTTTTGTTTGTTTGTTTGTTTTATCTTCAGTACACCAGTTTCAGTCCTGATATGAGCAGAGTACTGCAGTAGAAAACTAGATTTACCATGGTTTAAAAAAGAATGTGAAAGAACTCAGCAGATATTCATAACCCTCCTTGGTTTATGCATGGAAGTCCCAGCAGTTGTAAAAGACAGAGAAGGACCCTAAGAACTCCTAGCTATGAAGCACGTGCACATATCAGGGTAACCACCAAGTAGACAGCAAAGCAGGAATTTAAAGGAGGAAGCCACAGTAGGAATAAAATAAACTCTCGGTTACATGGCAGAGAGTGACTAGTGCCATGGAAAGAAGGAGGGAATAAAAGCTTATGATGCTGGTAGTAGAAAGGGGATGAAAGAAGGGTGGCAGGATGGTTATAAACGAACCATACGAGTGTCTGAAAACAGACTGAGCCTCAGAGTGTAACTATCCTTGGATATGTGTGACAAAGCATTCCTGGGCACTTCACCCTAACTGCAGCTTCGCATTTGACTGCACAACATCTGATTCTGCACTCATGAAACATGTGCTAAAACGGTGGCCAAGAATAAAGGTCTTTCTTGGGACTTCAGCTGTGGAATGCTCATGTACTGAGGTTGACTAGGTATATTTAATGAACTCTGCACACGGTTGGTAAGGAAAAAAAAAAAAAGAAAAAACGAGGGGGGGAAAAAAAAGAAGCATTCTTCATTTGATATCTGCTTTTGCATGGACAAAGCAGTGAGAATCAGAACACGAGAGTATGTGCACTAGAACTGAAAACTGTTATTTTTTTAATCTTTTTAAAGCTATTTCTGGAAATTTTAGTTAATGTTCTCCACACACATTAAAAGGACAAGCACTCAGCTGAGTAGTTCTGCTCTGGCCCTCATTGCTTTTGATACATTCCAAGTCCAGTGTCAGCATGTACACTGCTGTTGTGACATGGTGGTGACATTTTATTGTGCACTGAAAGAGAGAATAATTCAGCTGTTCTCAAGGACAATGGGCTTCCTTTGTCAACAACCACAGCAATGGGAAACTCTGCCCTCCTTTTGTCATGTATGTAAGAACAGAACATGCAAGAAAACTGAGTTGAAATTAACTTGATGACTAGCACAGGACATGAACAGCTGCCACTGTGAGAACAATTAAGAGTATTAGAAAAGGAAACTCAGCAACAAAGCAGTACTTATCCCACACTTAATGTGACCTCCCCCTATTCCCATGACTAAATGCTGTGTTAGAGTAAATGCTATCCTTTCTGAGGTAAGCTTGTGACTGTTTCGATCAAATACTTAAAACAGGCTATGGTTATGCTGGGTATTTTAAGATAAATTGATGCTATATGAATGAAAAGGGCCATCTACAAAAAGGGCTGCAGGGAGGACCCAGGAAACTACAGGCCTGTCAGTCTGACCTCAGTGCCAGGGAAAGTCATGGAACAGGTGATCTTGAGTGCTATCATGAAGCACATGCAAGAGAACCAGGTGATCAGGCCCAGTCAACATGGGTTCACAAAAGGCAGGTCTTGCCAAACTAACCTGATCGCCTTCTATGACAAAGTGACTCGGCTGCTGGATGAGGGAAAGGCTGTGGATGTGGTCTTTCTGGACTTCAGTAAAGCCTTTGACACAGTTTCTCACAGCGTTCTGCTTGAGAAACTGTCAGCCTCTGGCCTGGACAGGCGCACACTCTCCTGGGTGGAAAACTGGTTGGATGGCCGGGCCCAGAGAGTGGTGGGAAATGGTGTGAAATCCAGCTGGAGGCCAGTGACAAGTGGGGTCCCCCAGGGCTCAGTGCTGGGTCCAGCCTTGTTCAATGTCTTCATCAATGATCTGGATGAAGGCATCGAGTGCACCCTTAGCAAGTTTGCGGACGACACTAAGCTGGGTGGAAGTGTTGATCTGTTGGAGGGTGGGGAGGCTCTGCAAAGGGATCTGGACAGGCTGGACCGCTGGGCTGAGTCCAATGGCATTAGGTTTAACAAGGCCAAATGCCGGGTCCTGCACTTGGGGCACAACAACCTTATGCAGTGCTACAGACTAGGAGAAGTCTGTCTAGAAAGCTGCCTGGAGGAGAGGGACCTGGGCGTGTTGGTTGACAACCGACTGAACATGAGCCAGCAGTGTGCCCAGGTGGCCAAGAAGGCCAATGGAATCTTGGCTTGTATCAGAAACGGCGTGACCAGCAGGTCCAGGGAGGTTATTCTCCCTCTGTACTCGGCACTGGTGAGACCGCTCCTCGAATCCTGTGTTCAGTTCTGGGCCCCTCACCACAAGAAGGATGTTGAGGCTCTGGAATGAGTCCAGAGAAGAGCAACAAAGCTGGTGAAGGGGCTGGAGAACAGGCCTTATGAGGAGCGGCTGAGAGAGCTGGGGTTGTTTAGCCTGGAGAAGAGGAGGCTGAGGGGAGACCTCATTGCTCTCTACAACTACCTGAAAGGAGGTTGTAGAGAGGAGGGTGCTGGCCTCTTCTTCCAAGTGACAGGGGACAGGACAAGAGGGAATGGCCTCAAGCTCCACCAGGGGAGGTTTAGGCTAGACATTAGGAAAAAATTCTTTACAGAAAGGGTCACTGGGCACTGGAACAGGCTGCCCAGGGAGGTGATTGATTCACCTTCCCTGGAGGTGTTTAAGGCACGGGTGGATGAGGTGCTGAGGGATATGGTTTAGTGTTTGATGGGAACGGTTGGACTCGATGATCCGGTGGGTCTCTTCCAACCTGGTTATTCTGTGATTCTGTGAAAATTAAAAACTTTAATCAAACGAGTGAAACAGATGAAAACAAAGAGAAAGGAAGACAACTACATAGTATCACCTTCCACAGTGAGACTACAATTAGTATAGCCACTGGTGATGTTTTGAAACTTGTGTTCATAAATACTACTTTGTCAGAGCCCCAGAAAACTTGCCATAGTGAACTGTAATGTTGACCTTTAGCCAGCTTCGAAACTGGCCATTTTTCATAACTTCTACTTTCATTAGCTAGTGTTTGACCAACAGGAGAGCAAGCATATTTAAATACAGCAGAGATGTTAGTTTAGGTAACATGCACTGAACTGATACACTGTCTACGGGAAACGCTGTTACAGGTAGATGTGTTAGATCTCGACTGCACAGTCAATCACACATCTCGGCAGACAGCAGCCTGACATCATGACTATGCAGAACATGATTTCTGACTGACAGATAAAGCCACGTGAATTTTTTAATGTAGCTTTTAATAGATACATAAAATATTAATGTTCCTTACCCAAAACTTAAATGGAATGAAATATTTATCTTCCTTTTCATTTTTAATTTGGGCAGTTACTGGTTTGAAAACTTACCAAAGCTTTGTCTGTTTATAATGAAGTATGGTAAAAATTAAAAAATTAAAAATGACTGCCTTATATTTATATAAGGTTTTTATTTGTGATTTATTGTTATTGCACATAATATCAGGAGGCAGATAATTAAAAAAGTACAACACTGCAGGTCATCTATAAATCTCAGCTAGTATGTGCATGTTTTTACCTTGTGTGTGTAATGCACAGAGGGACTGATTTCTGAAGATTCATCAGATTCTATTTCATAAAAAAATATTTCAGATGCTTTATGTAGTGAATACATTACAGTTCATAAGAAGCTTTATAACAGAAATAGTTACTGATTAGAAGGAAAAGTCTTCATGTAACAGGCAATACTTTATTTACTGGAACACATTTGGCAAACCTATGAACAGCACCACAAGGTATTTTAAAGACCAATAGTCTACCTGTCTCCTTCACTATCAGAAAATATGATTTGAAATTTTCAAAATTACTCTCTGTGAAATCAGACAAGAAGGACTGCTCACAGGGTGAAAAAAGGGGGAAATGCTGCCTCTTTCCCAGGGCAGGCAATGCAAGTGCTCATACAGTGTGGCCACCATGTTTGCAAGCAGGGATCCTGTCCCCTGTCAAAAGCAGCACAGTAGAGGCTGGCTGGGCAAAAAGACGCAGTAATAGCACAGACTTACTTTTTTAACTACAAACTCTGAAAATAAGGTGTCATAACCAACTCCTCCATTGCTAAACATCAGACCACCTGACACAAAACAACTGACCAGGACCGGTCACTGAGAGTTAAAACTACTATTCGGTAGTGCACTCCTTTACAGGAAATATGATGGAGTAATAGATTTTAGAGACAGAACAACAAGTTACATTAATCTATCTGATTTACTGCTTTACAAAGGCCATAACATTTAATCCAGCAATTTCTGTAATAATCTTAATTTCCGGCTGATATGCACTTTATCTTTTAGAAAGACATCCAGTACTGATAATCAGAAAATACGTTTCCACAGACTCTTAAGGCAGCTTATACAAATCAATAGAATCATAGAATCGTAGAACGGTTCGGGTTAGAAGGGACCTTAAAGATTATCCAGTTCCAACCCCCCTGCCATGGGCAGGGACACCTCCCACCAGATCAGGATGCCCAAGGACCCATCCAACCTGGCCTTGAACACTTCCAGGGATGGGGCATCCACAGCTTCCCTGGGCAACCTATTCCAGTGCCTCACCACCCTCATTGTGAAGAATTTCTTCCTAAGGTCTAATCTAAATCTTCCTCCTTCCATTTGCAGCCATTCCCCCTCATCCTGTCACTACATGCCCTTCTAAAACGTCTCTCCCCAGCTTTCTTGTAGGCCCCATTCAAGTACTGGAAGGTCGTTATATGTCTCCTCAGAGCCTTCTCTTCTACAGGCTGAACAATCCCAATTCTCTCAGCCTGTCCTCATGGCAAAGGCAGAAGTCCTCAGTTCTATAGATTATTTCTGTGGGACTCCTATTTAACTCTCATGGGACTCTACTTGTCTTCCCGTACTAAACTCTAAACGACTGAAAGATCTGCTGTCAGCTATAATAAGGATATGTGCTTGACAAAACACTTAGTATTCCTATAGGTAAATCATCTAAATTCTATATCTCTAGCTGCTCCTTTTTTTCACATTGAAAACAATCTTAAGCAAAATACATCAAACAGCACGTCAACAGTGGACACAAAAGTTTAAAACGCCACAATCTGAGCTTAAGTCGGTATCTGTAATCTTAGCTTTTAAAGCTGCTGACGGGAGCACGTTAAAATATTCCACCTGCAGGAATTTCACTATTTTCTTTTGACAGTAAGTGTGTGCAAAAGAGCTTATTCAACCAACCTTTGCTTTACCAAAGAAATGGGGAAGTCTTACTGGAAATACCTATGTTGTGTAACAACATGAACAGTACAAGTTTGCAGTCCTGACTCAGGCAAAACTTGTAATGGGTTTCTTGGGGGTTTCTCTCAACAAAGTGCTGCTTGACTGAGTCCACAGCTTGGAAATAGCCCCTTGCAGATTAAGAAACCACAACTGCTCCTTCTCTATGCCTCTCATAAGTACCATACTGAACTACTTAATTGTTCATATAGTCCCAACATTTTAAACATAACAAAATAAAATAATCTTCAAGAGGTCTTCCCAGGGAAACATCACAAATTGTCTATACTTTCACACAGCAGATCTAAAAATGGCCCTTTTAATTATCCCTGTTTGGATAATTATATAAGCATGTATATATGCAAGTATCTGTGCATCTCCTTTATTAGGAATAAAGTTGCTGTGCACACTTTCTCCTGTTGAACTGAAAAAAAAATTCATAATTTCAACTGTGTTCAAAAGTTTAGAGCCTATTTACATGGCCTAGTTGCTGGAAAATTAAATGGTGAATTTACGGCACGGTAGCCATCTTCACTAACTCTGCTTTTTACAGCTTCAGGTACACTTCTGGTAGCATATTTCTCATCAATATACATTACCTGCTGCTTTTATAGACAGCTTTCCATGCCTGAGCAAGTCTGTTTAAAGATACATCAGGTATCCATATCTCTAAAATTTGCATCATGTAGATTAAATCCAAGGAGAGGGGCTAGTAAGTGCATTAGCTTTCTGGTAGTAGGAAGGAAAACGGTCACAGGTTTTTTTTAATTCCTTTTTGTTCAAGAACAGGTTTATGTATATTTTTGTTGGTAAAAAGAAGATTACTCAGATACCTTATGCCAATATCAATATATTCTGTATCCTAGAATAATCTACAAATCCCAAATTTTGACTAGCCAAGTTGAAAAGCTAGTTATTTTCAACCGTATTTTACTAAGATTTCTAAGTTCACCAACTCTAAAATATTCCAGATAAGGGAGAATCATTTCATGAAAACAGACATTATCGTCTGATAATATGGAGATTGGTGACCTCTACTAGATGGACTAACATGCACTTCAGCTTGCTGAAAATGTATTTCTCACCATCATTTCACATGTGACAGAGGCATGTATACCACACACATACACACATACATACAAATTTGCCAGCAAATCCTTCAGCAGTTTTACTGTGACACAAATGCTTTCTTTTTACACATTTGTAGTGGATACTACAGCTTCAGTACTGTGTTTATTATGTGTATGGTCTTGACTGCTTGAATCTGTGCAACCCATTCAAAAACAGACTGCAAAATGCCAAAGACTTTCTTTCACTTCCAGTCCTGCTTAAGTTTTCTTTGTGGCACTGCACATCTGAATCATTGCCTGTTTCTTGCTTACAAAACATTCATATTCAAAGCACCATTAGCACAATAGTAATTAACAAAGAGCCTTTTATGCCAACGTGCTACAACTTCATCTCGCACACCCTTTACAGGAAAAAGGTCTTTTTTCTTCTTTCCAGTATCAGTGACGCTCTCATGTCATGTGAAAAGAATAGTCCCTTTCACTGCAGAGGGGCATGACTGCGCCTTATGTGAATCTACTGTATGTACAACTGAGGGAAGGACTAGGTGACCTAAAAGACCTTTGTCATTTCTAACCTCTATGGAAGTTCACGGTATTGGGAATTGCATATTAACAACCAGATGCAGGATTTTGTATGGAAAAGGCAGAGTGCTTCCACAGGATGTTTTTCTTATATTTTCCCTGCTATAAAGGATAGGAAAAACAATTTTACGTTTGTTGAAAGTAAAATAGACAAAACACAGAAAGGACAGCAATTACTGTTGAGTCACTTACAGCAGCTGTTCCTAAAAAATATTGCTAACTCAGAGCAGTAAGTGAGAAGGATGGAGAACCTGCAGCTACAGCACACTAGAAATCGGTGGATTTTCTGCAAATACTACATCAAGTTGCCACATTGGAACTAAGATGAAGGCTGAGGTTCCCCATGAGGTCAGACTATTCCTTTACAGAATGCTGTAGACGCCACAATCATATTAATTAGAGATGAACAATGGATAAGTTTTGTACACAAACTAAAAAAGTGAGTGGCACAGAGCTGGTCAAAAAACACAGAACACTAACCCATTTACAGTAATAGCATATAAACACTATCAAAGCATTTTACAGTAGTATAAAGACATAGTATAGATATCAGAATCTGACTCCCTCAAAAACATCTTCAATATCAGATGCTCACAATGTTTCTAAATACCTGAACTACACAGCCCTGTAACATGTTAATAAACTTCATCATTTGGTAGCAGCTGTAACACTGTCTAGAATGTTCTACCCCAAGTTTCCATTAGCATAACACACTCTGTTAAAACAAGAAAAAAAAAAAAAAAAAAGAAACAACCCCTCAAAGGCTTTTGTGTGCCTTTGTTTCACACTGAATAAGCAGCCACAGTACAGCCTGCTGCTAAGCTTTTCCTTACCAGTTGGTCAAAACATGGATAGACTCTTGGTTACAGTTCCTAATGTGTTGATCAACTGACCCAGAATAACAAAGGCTAAGGGGAAGCAACACAGAAAATACTACACTGGATCAGACCTGAATCCTCTGTGAGTAGCCAGAGGGGTGTGTAATAACCCCACACTAGCCAACCACCTCTATTTCTGTATGTTCTAGCAAGAGCTATTCCAAAACGAAATAATAGGCTTAGATTTGTTTCTCCACATTTTCTCAGTTAGTGCTTTGCAAGCTGTTGATTGAGGAGCAAAGGGTGGAAATTGTACATCTCTGAGGAACAATTAACTTCTTTGTTGATCCCCTGAGGTGTACTGTAAGCCATAATACCATAAATTATCCCAAAGAGAATTTGTCATAATAGATCTAAATTTACAGCATTAAAAAATATTCATGAATTTGTATTTAAAAGTACGTCCTTTTTTAAAAAAGGATTTTGCATTGCCAATTTCAGGGAAAAAAGCTCAAACCAAACAATAAACAAACAGTATATTTTTTTTTCCTTAGTAATAACAAGAGCACTGCATTTGCATCACACATTAATCAAAGAAAAATTAAGGACACAGAAAAACAAATATGATGAATCACATATTCTTTTGCCTGAGATATAATTCAGCATGAGGCCTGTATACATCATTAACTACTGTGCTTGCCATTAATACTCCACAAAAATGTGTGAACATACAGCTGCATCATGAAGCTGCTAATAAAAAAAAATTGTCTTTATTTTTTCCTGTACCACTTTTCTTTATACATAAGGATCACCCCTACTGTATACCTTCCCTTGCCTAAAATACAGACTATATGATAGAATCATACAGTACACTGTTTTTCCTGAGAAGAGGTAAGTCATTTGCATATCACATTATTCCACCCCCGATCCCTCCCCATCTTTTCCCGATATGAAACCTTTCATGAATAAGCCAGACTTAGTAAAACACTATTCTGTCCCATTCAGCACTTAGACCAGATATCCTGGATACAAGTACCTCTTGGTAGGGTATGAGCAATGTGACTCATTCATCATCTGCTATTTCACTCTTCAGAGCAAGAAGTATATGCGATGAAAATTTTGTTCCACATTTTGTTGTTGTTGATTTTTTTAATGCACATATATATAATTTAGGGAAATCAATTCAATGAAATAAATCCTGTACTTAGGAGTGGAAGGCACTGAGGTTTGTTCTTAGTTCTTTGGAAAATTTATTTAAGTTTGAGTTAGGCCAATGACTGCTTCTCTTAGCACAGCCACATGCCAAATGAGGCTGCCAAATGCATTCTCACTCCTGCCCACTCTTGTAAATAAATAAATGTTTAATTATATTAACTTCAAGATACTTCTCCAAATATCTATCCTCTCAACCACAGCAGCTCTCAAAATAGATTTCAAATTTTGAAAGAAATCACATTCAACTCCTGGAATTCCTAAAGATGCCCCATGTTTCAGGCATCTGAAAGCTCTGTCTGCACAGACTGATTCTATTTGGATTCATTGCTTCAGGAGAAAGAGCGTGACTGCTCTCATCACGCTCTTTGGCACTACCCTTAATGCAGGGACTATTAAAAAGACAAAACCACATGTATTCTAAGAAAGCAAAGTGTTAACACTGGGAATATGAAAATAAAATATTTATTTTAAAGTCTGGATCTTGACATCCAGCTTCATACTAGGTTACTTTAATATCTTACCCTACTTGGGGTGATAATGGTCTACCACTTTATTTAACAGAGTGGAACTGCCTTAAGGAACTCTATTTATTTTTTTCTGATTCTGTTAAAAAAATGCCTATAAAATGAGAAATTGCAGCCTCTCTGGGAACACACTCACGTCCTTTAGTATGTTCTTGTATTTTTAATCCCATAATTTCATATATTTTTGATGCAGTTCATGCACAGATCATGACAAATATTCATACATGCAAGAAAAAATCTAGCATATTTATCCTAGAAAATGTGTAGACTCAACCTTGTCTTAATAAGTTCATAGGAATCATACACATCAGCTGAATGAAAAGACAGAAGTTCTGGCATTTAGAACATGTCCTATGCCTGCACCCTCTCCTTCCTCTTTGGTGAATATGAGGAGCTTGTGCTTTCACAGCTGTTTGTGAAACTGGGGACTGGACTCACGAACCTGCTCTAGATACTCTGACTGTTTCACTCAATTTCTTTAAGATACTGTGTAAAATGTAAATATATCTTGACATTTTCTGGTAAGGTGATGTAGGCACTAGAAGATAAGTCTGCCTGTTTGTGTTGCAGTTAAGTATGTTGCCAAAGATACCTATCAGTGGAAGACTTTTTCAAGCACTTCAGGATTCATGCTTCAGTCAAAGATAGTAAAACCAGCTACAGCCTTAACTCAGACAGTCAACTAAATAAGTAATCTGTCACCACAAAACTGACTCATTAAAACAGCGTGCCAGGAGTAACCTTGAAGAAGGATTTTGAAGGATGATTTTTAAGATAACGTAAAACCATGTCTGAATATAACTGGATAAAAATAAGCCCTGGTTAGGAAAAAAAATCTCTTCACATTTTTACCGAGTCTGATTTAACATCAAAGGCTTAGCAGGAATGAAATCCTCAACTATTCCACAATAAGAATCACTGAAGTATAATCCCAAACTTCCCACAATGTTTTTTTAAGACCTCTGCTTTTATATCCCTTGTGATTTCTTTTAGCAAGCTACTAGAACAAGATGAGGCATTACTAGTTATCATTACCGATATAAAGAGTATTTGTCCCTTTTTTCCCAACTTGTATAAACCAGACTAATTCCACTGAACAAAAGAAACTTGTTTACACCAATGCTAAACCCAAAACCACTTGTGCCAATCAATGATTGAGATTTTTGAAAGATTTTATATTTATACATACACATGAACATGTCTTAAAATTAACAAAATTATAGTTATTCACAGAAACTAGAAAATTCCAAAATCTGTTACTTGAGAGAAAATGCAAGCCTGCAGTTCATGTCTTAACCACAACAGCTGATCCTGATACAGCAAATAAAAGCATAAACCAATTCCACGCAAAACTGTGTAAACAACCACAATTACTATAATGTAATTCACACTATAATGTAATTCACACTATAATGTGTGAATTTAAGTATGTTAAGAAACAAAAAAGGAAAATACTGTTACATATGGAAATATAAACCAATACAAGTTGAGTAAAAAATATGAAAATGGAAAACACAGGAGGTATTAATTTATTTTACAGATGACAGACTGTAAGACCAACAAGATCGATTGTAATTCTATATTATGACTTCCTGTACAATGTTACCCATAGGAATTCCTTTCATTCATCACTGTACTCACCACAGCTAGTCGCAGCTGTAGAAGAGCTAGAGGGCTGTTTTGGAAAACAAACAGAAAATCTTGAGTTTAAAATTTTCAAGCAACAACTTCAGTGACTTTTCCCAAAGGATAACGGCAATTGCTGTTAGAAAAGTCTTGTGCTTGTTCTGCATTTTTTAAATTCAATGTAACAACACTAGTTCCTTTAACTCTGTATTGCAGAGTTAGGGCTAGAAGAGGCCTCAGGAGATTTCTAGTTCTCTTAACTGTTAATCAATGGCTTGGTAAGTACAAGCTGAGCTCTTGTAGCCTTATACAGGAAAGCAGCTTTCTTTCATCATCATCATCAAGACTCATCTCTGAACTCTACATTTTTTCAACATCTTTCTTGAATTGTGAACATCAGAACTGGGCATACTAGTGTATAAAAATTTGCCTCTGTCCCTGATATTTAACAGTAAGATTTTCCATATTCATCCAAGTCTTCATTAACTTTTTAAGGCTGTTGTCTGTAAGATGTTTATAACATTGTCTGTCTTCTAGATTTTTCATTTCAGTGTACGTACTGGATCTGGCTGTGCTGGAGTTAAGTTTCTTCATAGTAGCTGGCATGGTGCTGTACTTCAGCTTTGTTAGTGAAACGGTGTTGTTAACGCACTCGTGCTTTAGCTACTGCTGAGCAGTGCTTGCACAGCATTGAGGCTTCCTCTGTTTTTCACTCTACCTCCCTGCAGTGAGTAGGCTGGGAATGGGCAAAATCTGTGGGGGACACAGCAAGGACATCCCCTGACCAAGAGTATATTATATGCCATATAACCTCATGCTCATCAATAAAAAAATGGTAGTTTTTCCAAGGTAGATATGCTGCTTGGCCATCTACCTGCTTGTGGAAGGCAGTGAGGAACTGCCATTGTATTGCTCCCTCCCGGTCTTTCCTTCACTTAATAAACTGCTTTTATCTTGACCCACTAGGTTTTTCTTGCTTTTGCTCTTTTCTCACCTATCCTTTTGCAGGGGCTGGGGGCCAGGGGCAGTAAGCAAGCAGCTGATGGGCCCTTAAGTTACTAGCAAGGGTCAATCTGCCACAACATATTAAAAGATACAATTCACATCACTACATACACTCTACCTTCTGACAATAAAACCACAGCATTCATGGATAAGTTTCCTTATTGTTCCCAGTCCTTGCCTTTAAAACATTTTGGAGGAAATTGATCTGGGTAGCCTTAACAGCAATCTCCACTGCATACTTTGTGTCACCCCATGCTCAGAAGTGACTTTCCACAGTTGCTTTAGTTCATGGAGGCATAACCCTCCAGTGCAATGCAGCATATCCCACACAATCATGTTTTCATATCATTTTTCCGTGTCCTCATGACTTCACATATGTTTTATCTTTTCACAGGCAGGATGTAGTAAAAATCTCACTTGTAAGAGCCCAATATGGCACGGCACACTACATGAGACCGCACAGGAAAAGCACCACATGTGTGACCACAGTTAGAGTCAGAGCTATGAGATATGCCCATAATGATCACTAAGAATAGAACAACTTCACTTTCAGTGCTTAGCTTCTACAGATAATCAGCTTAGCTTCTATAAATGTTACTCTTGGGCTTTGCCCTGATATTGTAGGTTGAGAAATGAACTGGGGGTTTCCGAGGCAACTCCAATCTGTCTAGCAACCACCCATGTCATCATGCATAACAAGGTCATCACAGTATGTTCGCTGTTTCCCATGGCATCATCTTGTTCCTTGGCAGCTACAGAAAACAGATGCACATGGTGTCTGCTGAACCTTGGATCCTAGTGCTAACAACCAGAAGCCAACTGGACCTACAATCCAACTTTCAACAGCCAGCAGAACTGACCAAAGCCAAAACTACATCCAGTAGTGAAAAGCCAGCAGAACTGATCCTTATTTTGTCTGCATGTTAGGTGCCCTGTGGACCCATTTCCTGTGATGCCTGCTTCTACCCATTTAGGTCTGCCAGTAGGCACTGCTAAACAATATCATATATCAGGTATTCACAGAGGGATGAGAGGGACGGCTTGAAGCATGCAGGGGAGCTAATGAAGGGTCAGGTTCTGAAAAGGCTGTATTAAAATTTCAGCAATGGTATTGTAAGGTATGTGTCACTCCTGAAAACTCTCATTTGCAGCATACAGTCACTGGAATCATCTTAAGGGCTTGCAGTAGGAATGCAAATAGGCACTTTCTCATGTAGTACCATCACAGGGGTCACATAAAGAAGTTTTCTAGCAAAGCAGGATAGGTGAAGCCATTAGAACTACGGTAGCCATCAAGGATTTTTTTTTTATCTCCTTTTAGTTTGTGAGACATCTACAAACACTACGACTGACTTCACACTTTCTTCCAAGACAGATTAAAAGATTTCCATCAAAAATACCGCTGTTTGATGGGATCCTCCATTTACACTCACTTACCAGGACCTACTAGACACTTTTTTACAAGGCATGATTATTTTTAATTTCACATTGCTCTTCTTGGTCTCCAATATTTATGTCTATAGATTTATTACATAAAAATGTAATAGATTTTGGAAAAAAAACCCACAAAAACCAGGCGAGAAGCAGAATACTAGCTGAAAACCAGCAATTTAAACTAGCCTACAAGATCCAAAAATTGAAGTCAATGAACATTTGGTAATTTAAGGAAGATGAAAGGATTACAGCAGGACTGATTAAGAGATCCCTCACAGAATAATCACTGATACAAGCGGTCTTTTGTTGTGTTAAACTTATAGACATTGCATCCCCTGAAATAACCTTTTTGCCTACTAGAATTATTTATTTAAATGTGTACCAGACTTTGCATTATTTATCCCAAGCTGCCATTAGATTATCAGACAAAATAACCAAGCTCAACCTCCATTCCTGTGAATTCTCCTACCTGTTCCTGTTGTTTTTCCTTAATTCTTAGACTTGCTAAACATCATACTGATAACCAGTGAAGAAAGTCTTCTACCTGGATATTCTAAAATTATAAGGAAGAAGTTATTTGTTGCTACTAATTAAAAAATAAACTACACCAGTTTCTGTTATAACAAAGTATTTCACTGTTATCATCTTCACCTAATACGAGTTTATCTTTTTCCATAACTGCTGACACAAAAAAGAAAAAGATTTTAAATGTAAAGGTCTGTTATAATTGGAACTATTGGGTAAACTACAAGAAAAGCATTGAGTTTATTTAGTAGTTGAGATAGCATTTATGGTGTAACACTAATTTGTTAAGGAAAAAAATAAGATAAAAACAAAGTAAAGGCTGCCTGATAATATTAAGTAGTAAAATACCATTGTTTCATACAATGATAGAATCACCAGGTTGGAAGAGACCCACCGGATCATCGAGTCCAACCATTCCTATCAAACACTAAACCATGCCCCTTAGCACCTCGTCCACCCGTGCCTTAAACACCTCCAGGGAAGGTGAATCAACCACCTCCCTGGGCAGCCTGGTCCAGTGCCCAATCACCCCTTCTGTGAAGAATTTTTTCCTGCTGTCCAGCCTAAATCTCCCCTGGTGGAGCTTGAGGCCATTCCCTCTTGTCCTGTCCCCTGTCACTTGGGAGAAGAGGCCAGCACCCTCCCCTCTACAACCTCCTTTCAGGTAGTTATAGAGAGCAATGAGGTCTCCCCTCAGCCTCCTCTTCTCCAGGCTAAACAACCCCAGCTCTCTCAGCTGTTGCTCATAAGGCCTCTTCTCCAGCCCAGGTTTACAAACCTACAAACAAAAATATTTTATCTGTCATTCATTGAGGTGACACATGCAAGCAATATAACACAAAGCAACAAACACAAATATAAAAATACCTTCCACCTCACTTAACAGGTGCCTTTGAATAGAAGATTGTATAAACAAAAATAATTTTGTTTTACATAGAATCAAACAGATCAGTCTGTGCAATTTTTCTCAGTCTCTGAAAATAAACCTTTGAGAAAAACTCAGATTACCATAAGGATTTGATTTTATTATTGTTCAATATGATTTTACTTTCAAATTAGGCAATGCGTTCCTTTTAGAAAAATAGTGGAGTAATAATTTCTATCATCAACTGGCATCAAAACAAAGCTCTGGGGAAGCTGGTTAAGAAGACATACATAATCTTTAGCATAGCAGGTTCATACCAGTTTGGAAAACAAAACACTAACAAGGAAACAAAGAAAGAAGGCCAAAACTCATGTTCCCATGGAGAAAAGTCTATTTTCCATTATATATTTTTATTTTATTTTGTTTTAAAAAATCAGTAAACAGTTCAAAATAGTGCTAACAATCAGGAATACATAAAAATATTATTGACCTGCATCACTGAGAGACTGGAATATCAATGAAAGAGTGATGCCCATTTAGATAAAACAGAATGTACTTCTGTATTTGAGATAGCTGAGTTGTCAGGATTCTTTCCCCACTGACTGTTGAAGTGTTCACCAATAATGAGTTATATTGGCAGTCCAGTAGTTTTACTCCTTTCACAGCTCCTTTTAGAAGACTGGACAGTAAAGTAATATTCTAGAATGCATTTTACCATTTGTCTTTACTGCACTAGGACTTCATATCCACATAGCCTCAGTTACCGCTACTCAAATCAATGCTTTAACTTTTGATCAATTTAGAAAGTAAATCAGAACAAAAAGTGCCATTTGGCTTGGGTAATAGTAGTGTGGTACAGTCACAGCATGGCTCCAGGATTTCATGACCTGCACAGCTTCCACTTTGGTTTTAACTTAAAGGAAGCTTTGATCCAAAAAACTCCAAACGTGCTGCGTTACACCTACATGAAATGATACTACAGCTAGTATCAACAGAGAGGCTTAACCTAAATTCCTTACAGTTTAAAGAAATCTGAGTGTCAATACATTGCTTTTTACGGGAACTTTCTGCTCTATGGGACCTAAATCAACCAGACCCTTGAAGTAGAATTACCTCCGCCTCCCTCGTCTTCTTGAAGTGAGCACATCAAATGATACTTGGCTTTCATTCCCTTAAGGTTTTTTTACCTGAATAACAAAAACCCCAGAACAAAATAACTCAAAACACAGAAAAGTCTGAACTGCTGCATGAAACTTGAGATGCTTGTAAATAAATCTATCCCTGCTCACTGTTCTTAGAATGAAGTGACCTTTCTTCCAGCTCTCCTTTGCAGTGCAATAACTTTAGTGAGTTTTTACCTTAGGCTAGAGAAATGGGCTGACAGAAACCTTATGAAGCTAAACAAAGTGAAGTGCAAAGCCCTGTACTTGGGGAAGAACAACCCCATGCACCAGTACATGCTGGGAGCCAACCAGCTGGAAAGTTTCTGGGCAGAAAAGGACCTAGAGGTCCTTGTAGACAACAATCTGACCATAAGCCAGCAATGTGCCCTTGCAGCCAAGTGGGCTAATGCTATCATGGGCTGCATTAGAAGGGTTTGCCCCCAGGTCAAGGGACATGATCCTTTCCCTCTACTCAGTGCTGGTGAGGCCACAGCTGGAGTACTGTGTCCAGTTCTGGATTCCCTAGTACAAGACATGAAAATACTGGAAAGAGTTCAGCAAAGAGAACTAAGATGATTTAGAGACTGAAGCATATCTCATATGAGGAAAAACTAAGACAGTTGGCATTGTTCAGCTTGGAGAAGAGAAGGATCAGGATGATCTCATCAATGTATATGAACATCTGAAGGAAGGGTGCATAAAGATGGAGCCAGGCTTTTCTCAGTGCTGCCCAGTGACAGGACCAGAAGTAGTGGACACAAACTGAAAAACAGGATGTTCTGTCTTAACATTAGGAAACACTATTTCACATTAAGGGTGGCTGAGAACTGACCCAGGGAGGTTGTGGAGATGTCCTTGCAGGTATTCAAAAGCCACCTGGACCTGGTTCTGGACAACCTGTTCTAGGTGGCCTTGCTTGAGCAGTGGGGTTGGACCAGATGATCCCCAGACGTTACTTCCAACTTCAGCTCTCCCTCTCTGCAGGGACAAATGTCTGCGGGGAGTCATTAGAGTTTATGATAGGGTTAGGTTTAGGGTTAGACTTAGGCATAGGGTTAGGCTTAAGGTTTAGTTTAGAGGTGTCCCATGTAGAGTTGTCCCCATGTAGAGCTGGCCTAAACCCATACTGCTCTTTACTAAATAACACTACTTTTCTTTAACAAAATACATGATGCACATGAACACATACTATAAAATAAGCATTAAACAGTTCTATTATTAGTAATAAACATGCTCCCACGTACCTTCCAACCTTTAGTTCATACAGCAAGATAACATTTATTTTTGCATGCTACTTAAGAAAACATTTGGCTGACTATTTGCTTAAGTGGCTATTTCAGCTTGCAAGCTTTTCTCGTGTTTGGAGTCTGGAACAGGTGTTTGTTTTATTAGTATTGCAGATACCCAAACACAGATATTCTAGAGAAACTTAACAGTCTGTATGCAGTTTGTACATTGGCACCACTTGGCATGGCAAACGCTCCTCCTTACTTGATGGGTCACAGAACTCCCAAGCAGGCAAAGGACGTATTTGTGTAGGGTAGTTATAATTTTATTTTGTGCTTACTAATCTCATTTAAATTAAGTGTTTCTTACCTACTGTAGAACATACTATATTGTTTGCTTAGTTCATTACGTGAAACACACAACTACTACTCTGCTAATTTAGAAACTTATTACATTTAATTTCATGTCCACAGTCCTTCTCTAACTAGCACATTTCAAATGGATATATTCTGCCAACCATGTCTTAACCTAGGCATAGAAACAGCAGGTCTTTTTATCTCCATGTTTACACATCAGTGATATTGATAAAATCATAACATAATTTTAGAGAAATTATGTTATTACATAGAAGTAGTGTAATTATCATGTCTACATAGCAATAGTGTAAACTACACTACTACTACTACTACTACTACAACAATTAAACAACATGTACAGTATATTAGTGCTGTATGAGCGAAAGATGGTCTCACTTCCAGCAGTGGAAGATACAGATTTAGTATTTAGTCTTCTGTTCCCAGGGGAAATGTCAGCTTCCGTGCTTTAATTCTTTTTGGCATGAAACATTCCCTGGAAATATACCTGGTTCAATAGAGAATGCTAAAATTAAATACTGAATTCTGCTCTAAAATAAGCAGTTCAATTTAAATACCGAATATCTCTTGCATATTTTTTCTATCATTTTTAATTATAATAATACACGCAATTACCAGCATGTAGTACTTTTCAGCTTCAGAATCCCACAGCCAAAATTACATCATAATAAAATATTTCTTTGGAACTTTTTTTAATTTCAATAAAAGGTTCTCTTTCACTCCTTTTTAATGTGAATGTTCATTTTAAAGGCATCCAATTTAAACACTATAGCGCTATGACAGTGCATTACAATAAAACATAAAACTGTCAGAATTAATTAATGAACAGTAATTACTGTAATTTACAGCAATTCTGTCTGACAGCATCTAATTACCAACAGAGCATCCCTATGACTATAAAGGTAAGCATTTTATAGCTTCTCATTTTTTAATGGGGAAATTGAGGCAGAAATGTTAATTAAGCCCAGAATACTGAAAAATTAGACTTCCAGAATTTAGTCTGGTATGTATCTGTGCTTAGATTTAAAGCTTCTATCTTTTTATGGGAATGGCTTATTACTATCTAGACCCCCTGTTACTTCAGAGAGCTAACATTCTGATCGGGAGGGGCAGGAAAATTTTGCAGATGTTGCTAGGATTTTAATTTCTCATAAGGGATCAAATTCTAAATATGTAAGTGGAGCTACTAGATATTAGCTTAGCTTGGAGGTATTAATTATCAGTAATTTAAGTATTACAACTTACAGGGTGTTTTTTGAGATTACACCTCCTTCAGAAAATATCGACAGTGCTCTTTGGATACTGCTTCCTGAAAAAGTTATCACAGGAAACAAGCATGAGGATTTGCAGTATATTAAACAACATGTACTGTTATCATGGAGTAGCCTAAACTCATGCAAATCTACTCACTTTTCCCCTAATGATAAATAGAAGACACCTTATCTTCAGTAAAAGCAGGCTGAGTAGACACAAAGCTAATTACCTTAGAGCAATTAGTACATTCTCAAACTAAGTCTATGTTATGCCATGAGTTGCTTCTGATTCCTACCTTAAATCTCATAGTTTGTATTATAATTATATATCAACAAATGAAACAACCTAGAAATAATCCAGAATGCTTAATTGTATTCAGAGAAGGGTATGCAGAACACCCTTCCTGATCCTGTCTACCCAGACATGGATATTTCCATCATATTTGGGAACAAAATACACAAGCATTTGAGTGCAAGTGAGAACCAAGATCAGATAGTTTCTGACTATGGTTCCTTTCTTTACCCATTCATTATAACTGGGGAGAAAAAACACAACAGGGTAAGACAGTCAGGCTGATGTACTACTTACTTAATCACCCCATGCCTAGTCTGCACCCCTCCTTTAGATTGTTAGTTTATCCATGGTCTGTATTTTCCTGTCCCAGCTTCACCTTTCTGTTTGAGACACATTTCCCTCTACAGTTCTTATATAACACCATGTCATACCATAGTTCCCTCATTACTATTCTTCCAAGTGCCACCAAGTCTCTTAATTATTCACAAGATGAAGTACATTACATTGATAGGATGAATTAGTACATATACATAGAATTCTGTATACATATTTGAATACATGGCAAAATACACTTCTCAAGCATATTTCTTGGGCACACACTTGCCAAGGATGGAAGGAAAGTGTGTATTTCCTCACCCACTACTCTTATTTTCCACAATCATACACATTCCTGCATCACAGGTCAAGGCTGCAACTGTGTTCCTCTTCAGTTCTCTATTTACCTCAGAACCATACCTGTCTCTGCTCCTTAGTATTATGAGAATGCAATGCAACAAGAAAACAAGTGCATTAAATAAATATGTTGGAAATACAGTATATACATAAATACTCTTGAACTGGAAAATTTACCTCTTTCAAAGCAACACCATATTTCATTGTGCTATGCAAACAACCTATCCCCTTGGAGTTCATTGTTTTTTGGTTTCTGTTAACATATGAATCTGTTTACTTTAACCAATGTGTAGAAAAGATGAATCATCTAGAACAAGACCTGTGAGACTGCACTGAAGTTCTGCACATACCATTACAGTCTTAAATTCATATATGTCATATAAATGGCAAAACTGCCAGTATTTTTCTGAAACGTGTGAAAATTCACGCACTTCATTAAAATGTACAAAAGTACACATATTTCCTCTAGCTTTGCCAAAGAGCGGTATTTTTCTGTTCTTCAGACAAGCTAAGAAGTCAATACAGAAAGCTCACTTTCCATTTTGCAGAACCCAGGTAGTGCATAAACATACAGCATCACCCTTGATTTTTCTCTGACAAAGAAGAAGGAAAACTGAGACAGCATAACCAAGATAGCAGTTTCAATAGTCTCTGGGTTTGGGCATAAAAGACATTTGCCAGAGTTTCTCATTGCCTTTGTTACACGGTTCATTCACAATTATGTTCAGTGGTAATTAACTGATTACCTATAGTCTCTCCTGCATCTTCTTCCTCCTTTTGGTTCAGTAGCAGGTATGTTGCTGATATATATGTGCTGATATTCAAATGTGCCTGTAAGTCTAGGGAACTGCTGAACTTCTTACAATTCATACTGTTTGTGCTGCGATACAGTATCTGAACATGTAAAAAAAACGATGACACAAAATGGCGTCAAGATTTGGCATGAATTACAGGCTCACCTGCATGCACCTTCAGTGCAACCTCTTCCTTAGTCAACTGCAAATTCTGCAGGATCTCCTTTTAATTTGAAAAAAAATCCCAAACATTCTGGGTCTCCTTTGCAGCATCAGCCACCCAAACGTGAACTGAGTGTAAATGGATATAGCTGGGGCTCTGTGAACCTCACAACAGCCAGCTCCAGCACCTTAGCCACAATTCCTAGCTTCACTAAGCTGCAGAAGAATAAAATCTGACTTGAATTTTATCATGTTTACTTGCAAGTACTGTGAACATTGCGGACAATACAGTGACCTAGCAAAAGTGTGGTAAAGGCACCTGAACACCATGATTTGGCTGCTGATATGCCACAGAAAAAAACATTTAGTGAAATACAGACTTGGTTGTCAGCAACCACTTCACTATGCATGTTTGATGGGGAACCCCACCAGCCCCTGCATAAATAAGCTGGTAGTAAAAGCAGGTATCTTTGAAAAGTCTACCAGCTGCTGTAAATGACAATTTTATCCTTGTATTACAAGATTATTCCCATCTTATCTCTGCAGAAGAAGGTCACTCCATCTCGTGAGGGAATATAATATTCCAAAATCTAATTTCACTCTGATTAAGAACAACAACAACAAAATTCAAATACTGAAAGTCTGCGCTAAAAGGAATACATTTATCGGACGTTAAAGCCCTGGAGTAGTTTGCATAAAAGTTCCCTGTTACAAGGTCAGCTCCTGAAAGGCTGCAGTCTTAGAAAGCTCCAATTTCCTGCAGCTAAGAGGCCCCGTTGGCAATTTGCCAGTATAATTTGTTCTTGATATTATGGCCAAACAGCACCATTTCTATGAAACATTCCTGTTTAACTATTCACTACATTCTAATGAAATGCACTAAGTTTTTAACTTCTGAGTTTTTCTCTACATTGCTGAGCTTTTTAGTATCACTGAACTATATATTCCCACCACTCAGGAACCACTCCACTGCTTAAAGACAAAGCAAGCTGCCTGGAATGCCATAGAACACTTTAACAAAGCAAGCTTTGTAATGAGAAGCAATATATTCTATTAGCTCTACTGATCAAGCTTATCTAGATAAGCCAGCAGACTCAAAACCTCTTATTTGAGACAATATGGGACCACAAAAAAATACTAATTTGAATTAAATTTGCATTTACAGTAAAGCTTCAGTGTATCAGTCTGCTAAGAGGCAGTCTTGTAATGCAGTTCATGCAGTCTTGCAGTAGCTTCATACTGTGGCAGCTGGAAAAGAGCTGCAGTGCAAATAAAAATCAGGATTTTCTTTTTCTAACTATTGCAAGGATCAATTTCAAATCAAGACTACTTGTGAAATCAAGAACTTGAAAGCAAAGCAGCAAGGTACGGTGAATTCTAAGGCCTTTTGAAGCTGATGCTTTTCCTTTTTACCTTCTTTTATAGGTTTTATAAAATAATACAGCATAAAACCTCAAAGAATTTTGAGAAAATATATTCTGCAGAGATAAAAAAGAACTGCATAATGAAATACAACACACTCATTGCTCAGCAATAACAGACATTTTTTCCATTGAGGGGTGGATACAACATGGGTCAGGCCATGGATTTCATCTGGTAGCTGTCAATTTAAGCAAAAACATAAGGAATAAAGGGGAAAAAAAATCTTGGCTTACAAGCAACTTGTTAGAGCACAACACTTCAAACGTGCATCTTAGATGTCATTTCACTGGCTTTTTTATCCTCGGTAATCCATCAATATAATATGGCACATCAAAGCTAGACTTTAATCTTTTAAATTAATATTTTAAAAAGATTGCAAGTGTTTTGATTTGGCTCCTTGGAAATGCTTTCTATTTTAACAAAAGGAATGCAGACCTAAAGATGCATGCTTATAATTTTATGGGTGCACTACTGACATGGCTTTCTTGACTTAACAACACCGAGATATTACAGTTGCAGTTAGGAGTTTATTTCTCTTATTGCTTACTGGCTATCAATAAATCTCAGATAAGGTTTCTCTGGATTAAAAACTTTCACCAGTGAAGTCCTAATAGCAGTATTCATAACAAATTATTTTACTAAATTTTTATTCAGTTTCAAGCATTCTTAACAGCATTCTTGACTTACATGATAGAAACACAATATATAGTACAACAATGCTTACAAAATAGGCCGTAGAAATTTTGTTATTTTCAGATTTGTGACTACTATAGCAAATATTTTTAAATAAAGTGAATATATTTCTTAGAAAACAATAAATGCAGTGCATTACAAATTTTTTATTTTGTGTTTTGCAGCAAGATTTGCACCTAGAGATGCTGTAAAGTTCAAGTTACCCTGATAAAGGAGAGAGGTAGTTCAATTCAGCTAAGGCAGAGTCCTTGGGAGTACAGACAGGCCGTAAAATAAAAATCCAGTAATATTCAAGTAACCAAGACTTCAGCTGGTGCCAAGAACCCAATGTTAACCACATATGGATTTCAGATGTTTAGTCCAAACTAGATCTATCCTGTCTCAACACACTGAATATCCATTCATAACTGGACCGCACTAGATGCAGTCATGGAACACATCTTCCACTCAAGTTTCATCAAAAAAGAATTTAGCTTGTAAGCTCTCAGACTGGCCTGCAATGTAAAGTAAATAATGGTAAATGGAGGTGACTTGGAGATATGCTCTGAAACTGCTTTAGTCCACTATGCACTTAATCTGTGCTTGTTCTGGGTGCAAATACCCAGAGAATATCTTGATCCTACGACCCTAGCTTGTATTCAATGATAGAAGGAATGATCCATAAGAAAGATTTCTAGACCCACCGAAAGTCTTAAAAAATGCCTTCCTGATCCAGTGGGTGAGAGTTACAGACCTCACCTTTCTTTGCATTCATTTCTGACATCACTACAGCTGAGTTTCATAGATTACAAATAGTAAATGTTTTCACCATACCATAATACCTTAGAAACTAGTGAACAACACCTTCTAATGCTGATTCAAAACCTACCAGGCTGAAGAAGGCTCTCTGTCTCATTTCTTAGACTGATGCTCCATCAGTCTAAGTTAAAGGCGGGTGAGTGGTGCCACTGCCTTAATTTGTAAAAGATTCAATGACAATATTTTGCTCCTTCATTCATTATAGAGAATGGATTGCAAAAAGATTGAAATTTCTACCACTGTTTTTTTTCATACCATACACTCTCTGACTTAGCTAGAGAGGGTCACTGTCTCCAGACTTTCATCTTCTCTCCGTCTACTGGCCGTAAAGAGGATATAAAACATTTATTTTACCAGAGCTGAATACAGAGGCTTGACTATTACATAACTTGGTTCCCACCTCTCATGGTTAGTAATTTAAATGTAGTGTGTCTTCCTAGATTTATACTAGAAAGAATTGTCTGGTGCTATGTTCTTCATCAAACAGATAATATCTTTCCCTTCTCTGGCAAAAATCAAAGAGGATTTGGGGGAAGGGTCCAATAGAAAAAAAAAAAAAGATGGGTATGTGATTGAGAAAAGGCATGGCATTAGTAAGCATTGGCTTTAATATCTTATAAATTCAGTCTTTACTTAATTATTCTGTAGTTCATCAGTATAGAATTTTTTGGTTTTTGTTTTTTTGGGTTTTTTTGTAATAACCCAACTTTATCCTTGATTTTTGTCATAATATAGTTTTAGATCTATGCTTATTTTGAAGACATTTGATCCTTTTTTCACAAGGCACACCATCTTTTTATTCAGAGAAAAACACTGGAAAAGACAGGTTGAAGAAGAATCTCCAGTTCTTATTGTGTAGCTGGTGAACGTTATAGCTCTAAATCGCCAATCATGATTTATTTCTTTGCTATTGTTGGCTCATTAGTTGCATTCATATCTTTTCCCACTAAAAGTCCCCTAAAATGGTTTCTAATTTGTTGGTATAGTTTCACCACTAGCTGTGAGGAAAAAGAGAAAAGCATTTTCTACCTGCAATTGAGTGCTACATCAGCTTGTCTTAGCAAATGGCCAAAAATAAATCAATTGTAGTTTGCACTACCTAAAGAGACAAATCATTCTAATCAATATGGTGATTTACCGGACTGCAAGCTGGTGAGTTGCTTTTGTTTTTCTTTATTATTACATTAGACTAACTAAAAAAGATTTCATTCTTTTAATCTTCATTCATTATGTGATAGAATCCTGTGCGTCAGTACAACAGATAACAGCTTACTCCCTACATTGTTTAGCAAAACTAGAATACTGTCCATTGGTTGTTTAAGCCTTCTAATCAAAGGAATAACTAAGGTTAAAAAATAAACAAACAACAAACCTTCTTTTCTTTTGAATCAGCAAAAGATAGGATAGATAGGGCCACTCCAAATAAGTGACATTTAGTGATGTTCCATAACAGTTTTAAGAAATCCCCCAAACACATTCATCTTTTTCTCTATCAACCGTTAAATAAAAAAAAAAAAAGGAAGTAGACATTTTTTGCAAAGCTAAATATTCTGAATAATTTTCATTCTTCAAGGTCACTATATTTCAATGTTTGTGTTAGCATTTCAGTTAAAGTAATGAGTAATTTTCAGTATTAGTGTATACAACAGTAAGGTTATTGTGAAAGAGGTGATGCTTTCCTACTTGAAATTTGTTTATACATAAGCTGGCTATAGCATTGACGTATATGGTTTGATTAGGATTTGATTATGCTTGGTTACACTACTTAGAATTTCCTTACCAAGGACTGTATTTTTGGGGTTTTGCAATGTGTTTTTTTCACATCTTGATTCCATTTGCAATGGCTTAAAGAATAACTAAGATTATACAATAACAAAGGTAAACAGATGATACAAACTCAATAGTTTTTTCAAAGATAATTTAAAGATGGAAGAATCCTGTTGCACATAGCTATGGCCACTGGATAATTTATCATCAGACATACTTTTAGCTGCAAAGAAAGTTATTCTACTGTGGTTAATATACAAATCTACACAGATATGTACTAATCACCTGTAGTCTTTTGTGATGGTTATTTAAGATGAAAGTTCATAATTAACTATTTTTAAATATAATGATAGTAAAATCAGAAAGGGATGCCAATCATACTGTTAATGCCATAAGGATCCAACAAAAACATACCTTAACTGTTTTTCCTAGAATTTATGAACATTTTGAAATGCAGCAAGCAAAAGTATTAATCTATTTTTTTTGTTTTGTTTTTATCCTTTTGAAGACAACACGAAAAAGCCTGTTTTTCAAATGGGTAAAAGATTTTACCTAGAAAGTAAATAACAAACAACTCCACACTGTCTTAAAATTTCACATTTAAAATGAGTTAACTGCTGTCTGACCCCAGTCTTCAATAAGAAAGTATGCTATTGTTACTGAATACAAAAACTCCAAGTTCAAATTATTGCCTATCATATTGCCCATTGTCCATCACTTGGATAGTGTATTCTTAAAAATAAAGGCAAAAAGCAATTCAAGCCTCTGAAATGAAGAACATTAAAGGAAAGACGGTCAAAGAAACTACAATAATGTGAAACCGTGAATCTTGCCTATACCAGAAGACATTTTTCCTTTCAAATATATTGGTATATTCAAATTAATCAATCTTTTCAACAGTGATGCTATTATAGTATGCTTTTACCCATCTAACATATACACTGGCGATCTATACAAGCTAGTGGATCCTCTGACTGGCATAAATTATATCATTAAACATGTACATACAACTTTGTACTGGCAGTTGTAAAACAGAAAGAGTATCCCTAACTAACTTAATTATGCTGGAAAATCACAAGTACACTTGGGTTTATTTCTACTTGTTAAGGATTATACAAATATTTACAAATGAGAATACATGCTCCCAAAGGAAAAAAAAAATAAGAAAGAAAAAATTCATTTTAGTTTTGAATGCAAATTGAAAATCGGTGACTCAGCTGAATAATGTTACCATCTCACTGTGTCTAACTATAATACTGAAGAAACTACTAATAGTTCAAGAACAGGCAACCGAGGAAGTAAAGAGCTAGCAGCTGGAGGTGTCTGCAATAGAGGCAGCATTAGTTTCAGTTATAATTTAGAGTTTCCATCCCCACAATATCTCTTAAGCCCTTTATCTGATTATAGAATTCAGAAAGATAAGAAAAACGAGTTCTTCAAACAGCAAGGTAAAATTCCTCTGTAAGCAACTGGTATTTCCACCCAGCACTCAACTGACATATACACATAGGATATATTGATATATTTTAAATTTAACTCCATATATTAACTTTAAAATGGAAACAAAACCTTAGTCTGTACTAGCCTCCTTCCCAAACTTTCCTCCCTCAGTGCGGAATTCTGTCTGAGACGCTATCTAAAAATATCTGAGATATCCGCGTATGAAAAATCACTGTGCCTGAGCAACTAATTTCCTCTCCCTTCAAAAAAGCCCTTCTTTTGTTCCTTTGGTTGTGGTGGCATTAATAAACAGATAGTCAAAGTGAAAATACTTTCAAGTATTTTCAATACTTTCAAGTCAAAGAAGAAAATACTCTGTAATCCAAAGGAAATTCAAATACCACACATTTTGATGATTCAAAGTAAAACCTCTGGATAACCTCTGGATACTGTAAAGTATCCCGTAACTTAATATTTGACAAAAAACTTTATTATAAAACCTAAACAAAAAATATTCAATCAGTTTTCGAACATCACTTTGAGTATTGAGGAGTAAAATTAGGAAAAGAAAAAAACAATGTCATCTGTCTTAAGAAAGAAAAATGTCATTTTTTTCACTGTGGATTTCTAATAGCACTGTGTGCAACAGGCAACTGATAGTTCAGATCTGATAATTATGTCTGAGATGTTCTGTGGGGAAAAAAAATAACAAGCAAACAAGGACCCCAGTACACCTTTGAAATTGAAAAAAAAAATCTTTGTTTTTATTCAGGAAATTAAGGAGTTTCCTAAATTCTCTAAGATACAGTCATTACTGAATATGTTCCCTTTCTTCATGGTTCGACTACATAGTAATGATCTCTGAGCAGAATTCTTTCATGACTCAGGATAACAGCCACATTCCAAAGAAGGATTTTCCTCCCAATTTGCTGTTTCTATTATTGAAATCTCAAAAATTAAAAAAAAAAAACAAGAAAACAGGCACAATATAGCGGAACAACTCAGCACAAGCAGGATTCAGATGGGCAACAAGGACAAGGATGATCTTGCCTATCATGCACAATATTGCCTTACAAAACTAAAGAATCCTTCCAGTGGCAGATAACCTGAAACACTTGAAAAAATATGTCATGTACTTCTTGGGGCTGGTACAAATAACCTAAACTTGTCACCAGTCACTTTATGGGAAACCTTCATTAAATGTTTTGCAATATCTAGGAACCTTGTAGCACCAGCAAGCAGATCATCCAGTTTTGTTTTTGCTGCCTTTGCCTTGAGGCTACTCTTCCCCCACCTTACTCCCCTGAAATCCCTTGCTTTTTATCAAATGCCTCCTAAAATAGAAACACTGCAGCATAGATCCTATGGGTTCTTCCATAATTTTTAACTTGTGTAGAGACAGTGTTCTGCTTTTCATAGTGAGTAGGGAAAAGATATTGCAGAAAAAATAATGTGCAATGGCTGCCATCACTTAAAGGACCTACTCACTACTCTTCCTAACATTAGAATGTTTGATTCATAATCCTGTCATTTTATGTTGTTTCGGGCACTCACTAAATCATTAATGAAAACAAGCTTTGGGTATTTTAGTAGATTGTCTTGATTCAGAATGGAAGGGCCTCAACTGACCTGTGTAGTTCATGCACTGTAAAAAGAACTAACCTGTATGGTGGGATTTGCATCCTTCTTATAGTTGCTGTCAAATCACACTGGTTATATCTTTAATTTTAAAACTTTGCTTTTGGTCTCCTAAAGAGTCTTAATCAAGTAAACAGAATTATCAACTACTTAAAACACTTTGATAAGTTTTTAAAAAATTGTTAATATACATATTAGTAATTAGAAATAATAAATGACCTATTGTTTCTGCCCAGTTTTTGCAAGTATCCCCAAATGTTATTCTCATGTTAATTAAACTGATTTACCTGTGGCTTTCCCTCAAAGTATGAGATATAACCTGCCACTGTTCTGATTTGCAAATACAGTAATTCCTTTAAGAATAAAACACGTTTTACAACTCAGTAGCAAAGCAGTAATTGTGGCCAATGATGCTTAGAAATGATGGAAAGTTCTGCGTGAGTGAGTGTGCATGCCAGTGGACTCAAGCAAGCCATTTCCGATACCTTGTGAAGACATATCAACATCATGCCTCTAATGTGAACATCTCTTCACGCTGAATTAGCAGCTACAACAAGGCAGCAGCTTACTTGCATGTACACACAAATGCAAGGCTTCCTCCACAACTGAAGACCACTATGGCCTTGGCAATGGAAGCCAAGACACCAGTGATAATCACAGACCAAAAGGACCTCAAGTTCCCCAAAAAGCCTTCTGTTAGACATAGCTAAGTAAGTGCAGCTTTGGTGCGAAAGGCTTTTTTTCTTCCCCAAGCCCTTAACAAATCAGAGAAGTGTGAATTAAAAATAGGGGCAAGCTTTGGCATCAGATGCAGAGGACTTGGGGAGAGTCACTGAAGAAGCAGGTGGAGAGAAGCAAGAAGTGCTAAGGACATAAGAGAGGAATAAGAGCTGTGGCTGTTGGAGGTGACCGACGGGATATCCTTACCTGCAAATTCATGTATGGGTGACTCAAGGGAGGGAGAATGGCACTTCTCACTCGACCAAAGGCTCATGATGAGGGAATAAAGGGAAGAGAACAGAAGGCACCTTATACCTTTTTTTGTGTCACATAGCCATAAAAATATCTGGCACCTTGATAAAACAGATGAGGAAGCATTTTGGAAGCAATCAAAGAGGAAGTAAAGATCTTCCCTTTTCCAGTTCTCTAGACGTGTCCTAAAGTGAATTGAAGTCAAATTAAATTGCTTCTTCTGCATATCAAACTAGAGAGCAATTCAAAGATTTAGCTTACATTGAGTAAGTAATTTTTGTAACAAGGAGACTAGTTTTTTTATACATTACCGAATTCTCATTCTCTGCAGAAAAAGAAATTATTTGCTTTCACATACCAGAAAGTCTGTGAATAAAATTACTGGCTATTGGGTGAACCAACAAATCAGACTCTGAACAGATTATGAATATACAAATGCATCCTTTAAACTGCATAGAATTCAGACCTTGTGAGGAATATCCAGTAAGAAAAAGTACCTACATATATGCATGTAAATATGGAGGGATACTAACTTCTGCCCTAATATCTGAATCTTAATGCATGTGAAATTTGATCCACAATCCATTGCAACTAATGGAAAAATATGTTTAACTTTTTGTCAGCTTTAATCAGGTGATACATTCTTTCTTACATTTACCTGAACTGGAAGATTTTGACCATGGTCTCAGGGAAGCAACAAGACTTGACGAAACAAGTTAACGTAGCTATTGTGAACCATGACTGTTGCTATACAATTTCAGAAGGAGAGGAAACTAGGGCACGTACTATGAATCCTCACACTGTGGCACACTGTGGCAATGAAACAGCACAGTAAGGTTCTGCTGCTGTGAATAAAGAAGGGAAGACTGTCCCATACTGAGGTGAGTATGGAGTCTTTATCCAAAGGGCACTTTGTTTCATAATGAACGCAACACTAACTTCTCATTACATCTTGTTATCACTTCAGGCTTTGACCAAAGTCAGCCAGAAATCTGGTATTAGTAATGGAAATCTTTTCAGGTATTGAATTCTTGACAGTGAGAAAGACTGAATCAACCCTATAGTCAGTAGAAGGGAAATACAAAATGCCACTCCAACATAAGGCTTGGGACAACCATGTGGCTTCCTTAAACTCAGTGACACTGCCACAAAGCAGTTTATCTGATGATTAATTTCCCCATGCATATTTTGCAAATCCCTTCTTAGCTGATGAAGTAAATCTTGTTTTGAAACCGTGCCAGGTTTCCCAATTCCTAGATTAAAATGGCCATTTAGAGTCCGTATCACTTTGCCTGAAACCAGTTACAAGGGTGGTCTATTAAACAGGCTGTGCTTTCCAGAAACAATTTAATGTAAAAGTAGATTCATTTAGATAGACCTATTTTTGAGTCTTTTGCCATAAAATACCATGTGCGATTATCAATAATTATGTGTGATTTTGAAAAAGAATGTTTTTAAACAGTAAAGAAAGGGAAATGCATTGTGCCCAGCTTGATGTATAGCCACTTTAAATTTATTTTTAATGCAAATTGTATTATTTTTCTACACCCTGATATAAATTAATGAATTAATCTCTACAATCTCCTTGTAAGAGACAAGTATGCTCTGTAATTCTTGTCATTTTATATAAGTATGCATAAATATCTACTTAAGCCAGAGTAGCTTCTCTGGCAATTGCTTTTCACTAAGGCTTCATGTGTAACAAAGTTCCTTTGTGTTTCATCTGGTAAAATTAAATGATAATTCCAAGTGAGACTTTATCAACCTCTTATTGCACAGAAAATTTGACAGTGAATATTTGTCTAGATTAGAAATAATTCAAAATAAATAATTCTATAATTATATGAAAGAATTCATTTAAACAGGTACCTTTAATTCAACTTTTTGTTTTTACCAAAATGTTTATTTACTAATTTTTAAAATTCAGTATATAAAAATATTGCTACTTTTCACTTTTATTGTTTCTCTATATCATATTATGGAAAAAAAGTCTTTTTTTTTTCCATTGGTAACCTTCACAAAAAGAACTGTATATGCAAATTATTAATTTTAAATTTGGACTTATTGACTGTACCCGCAAATTCCTATTTCTCATGGTAAATATACTACTTAGTCAGGAAAATCACTCCAGTAAATATACAAAGTTTTTACCCTGCATATTTTAAAGCTGAGGCAAATACAAAGCCAAAGTTGGTTCCTGAATAGAAAGAAGTAAATGTTGCTCGGATTCTTGGTGAAGGCATAAACTGTTCTTGTATAAATTAGATTCTTTACTGAACAAAAGAGATGAGACTGCTGATAAGTTCTTTTATAATGCTTACTAGCAAATCTGAGCATTTATCTGGGTGCAATCAGACACCCTTTTTAGAGGGAAGGTTTTTTTTCCAGCATCATCTTTTGTCTTTATACTAAAACCCTATAGCCAGTCTTTGTCTCTTAACTGAAACAGTCAACAGAAGTACAAATTTGCATTAGCAGAAGTGGTGTCCTGTAATGTCTTGCAGTGTGGAATCCAGTGTCTACTAGTGCATTTTACTTACAAAATGGTATTGAAGTCCCCAGTATAATCAGTGAAAATGTAATCAATAGAGCCAGGTAGTTTGCAGCAGTTCAACTTAGCTAAAAGTAGACACCTAATATTAGGTAAATTCAGTTTCTCCTTGCACTCTATTGACTAAAGTAGGTTTGCTTCATTTTTTACACATGGACATCCTGTGCCTTCTGAAGTGGCACAGGGAGTTCTGCCTACCCTCTCTCAAGAAGGGCACAAGTCTTGCAGATTTTATCTTGTATCTGCCAGACTAAACCCAATGTTTTGAATACTCAGGTATCCTGGCAAGAAATGCCCATGAGTGGACACCTAAATTAAATGCTAGAGCTCCATCAACCATCATGCAAGGTTAGGCACCTGTTGACATGCAGAAACTTGGATTTAAATAACGGCACAGACGTTTTTAACTGAAAGCTGAAAGCCACCATTGTTTTCTCTTAACCATTGAACTGACTTCCCATTCCATCAGTTCAGATGAGTACATTTTGAAGCTTACACACAATAACTTGGATTTGAACAGGAGCTGATGACTTACAAAGAGCTCTGTGAGTGATAATAATCTTTTAAAGTCATAGACTGTAAGCATTATGCATTTTTTTACAAGCATCAAAGGATCTTTTCCAAGAGCAAAAACTTGTACAGAATTGCATGGAGTCTGCAAGCATAAAACCACAAAACAAAACCAACCAAACAAAATACATGGAAGGATAATATCACTTTAAATATTCTGAACCAACAACAGAAATATAATTCAATGTCATATGAACAATTTGAGGCTCATATTTACGCAAAACAAATCTGCTGATCAAATGAGACGGTGATAACACACTTTCTGATAAGAAAGAAAGCAAAAGCCACCTTCCTGAGAGGTTTATTGAACTGAATGTTAGGGCTGTGAAATACAGCAAAAGTATAAAAGAAAACCATGCCTTGAAGCAATGTATAAAAACTGGGGAGAAGGGGGTAAAAGGGGTGTGTTTGTTACAGAGATTCCTACATGGTATTTTGGAAACTAGAAAGCACTTGTATTTTCCTCTTTTCTTCTCCTTAAATCTGCGGCACTGCATGCTGAAAGTGACCTACATCACTCTCCATACAGTATATCAAATAACCCATTATTTAACAAATCAGTGAAGCACCTCTACTAAATGAAAGGAACCTATAGCTTTAATCCCACTTCGATTAACTTCATTCTTCTCAGAAAGCAGACCTTAATTTATATCAGTTTGCAGTAATCTTTACAAGAAAAATGCTACTTCACTTACACATGCTACTTGACAGCAAAATGAATTTTTCAGGCTTGTGGATACTGTATGATGGTTCCAATAAAAATTGCCCCTAGTAACAATGAGGAAGCTGAACACTTTCTGTCTGCTTAAATGATTTCTTTGGTTAGACAGATGACGAGGCTTGATGATGTATGTTGTGAATTCTCTCCACTAACAAATGCAAGTAACACTTTGATTAGTGGAAAGATCTCAAGGACGTTTGGTACAGCCATTTAAAGTTTCCTGTACATCTGCGTAGACAGGCATTTTGTTACTGTATTCAGACATATGATTATAGATCCATGTAAAAGAACAATTGAGTTAAATATTTCTGAAGGACGGCAAAAGAGCATGTTAGGGTTTTTTTTACCAATATGGAAACAAGGAAAGGAGTCTTGCAGGATAATGTTTTAGAAGTAGGGCAATTGACACGTAATAAGTTAATTACATAATTAGGCCCTATACTTAATTTAGGTGGCCCAAAATTGTTGACTAGCTATACTTCTGAATTTAATTGTTTATTTTTCTTAAGTCTTACATCTCCATGCAATTTATTAGGGTCTACAGACCATGTCTTCAAAGACAGCCAAACATATACCTATTATTTATTTGCTTAAGTATATTGGGACTTAGAAGCTGAAGCAGAAATATAAGTTTTAGTATAATTCATGCATGTTTTTACTTCTGGTGAATGAAGCCTAAATCCATAACAAGATCTGCTCAGATGCCAATAAGATGCTCAAAAGTACTGTTCATTTTTTCCCCAATCCCATAGTAATCTCAAGCCCCAAAGAAGCCAACACTTTTGCTGATTAATATGCATATGACTACATTCTGATACACTAAAGACATCTGGTGACCAAAGCCCAGCAGATCAGCCAATCCATCTCATTTGAACCTCAAACGTTATCACACTGAAGTAAGTGTATGCAAAACATGCATGCTGGAACAGGTTTGGCAGCAGGAACAGACCACCTGTGAACTTGTATGTTAGCACACACACAACAGCCAATGGCTTCGTAGCAAGTACAGTCAAAAAAGTAGGATCCCTGTTTTCGAATTCCCACGCTAATATGAAGCAGAGCCTGAATCTGGACTGTAAGTGCCTTAGCCTTCAAGCTGTAAGACACACATTGCCTCTTCTACTTAGCCTTCCTTAATGGAATGAGTATTTAAAAAGGATAATTACCAAGTGGAACATCTGCAGCAGAAAGGACCGGGACAGGCTTACTACAAAACAATCCCTGTCCAAAGAGTGAGGAATTCCCTGCAGCCTAATAGATGCAGGTTTGAAATATTGATTTACCTGAGGCAGAACAAAATTGCAAAATCTATGTTTGACCATCAGTGGAAGACTAACATAACCATAGGGCTACAGTATACAATGCAAGTGAAGGAATCATTGCTTATTTTCAAAATGTCAGGATTAACTATTGGACTGTTCTAAACACAAACATCAAGGATCACAACAGTAAGCACAAGCAGAACTAGACACCTCACTAGCATCCATATTAAGGCAGATTTAGCATTGAATTGAACTCCAAACTGAATTTAAATATCAGTCCAGACTCCTATTCAATTGCTTACGCAGAGGTATCTAATGCTTTTTTAAGTACCCTTAGGTTGTTTGGCCTCTAGTTGGTGATTCAAAAAAAAGCATGGATCTCCAGCAAGTCTGTTACAAAAGCTGCCAGCCTCAGGTTAATGCTTTTGACATTGTAGAGCATCTGAGGTGTGATAGGTGCCTTTCACACAGCAACCAAATAGAGCCCTTTGTCCATACATTCCAAGGCCTCTAAAGAGTTATTCACCTGATCAACTGTAGGCATTTATACAGTGCTGAATGGCCCTCTAGGCTTTGCTGACCATGAACTAGGCATTAAAGTACCAAAATCTAGATAGATTTATCACAATGCTGAATGTTGCAAGATTTATGTTCCTTAGCAGATTTATCTGTAAAATTATCTGCCTCACTACCAAATAGTTGCCAAAACATTGAATAAATAAACTTATTTCACAAAGCTGAAAAATCTAACTTCTGATTTGGAATTCTGTGGTTGATTTACACTCTTAAAGCCAGTGATGAAACTAGTACTAGGGAAGTGTTTTCTTAATGCTTTTTTCTCACAGATTGTTAAGATACTCTCAAAAAAGTTAGTATAGGATTTGGGATTTCTAGCTAAAGAAAAAGAGGCCAGTCATAAAATTGCTTTTCTATATCATCTTAGACTATTTCTCACTGTGTTACACTGTGAGCACATGTAACTAATGCGGCAGCCACAAACCCAAACATATGGATTTGTATGTTTTGTGTTGGTCTTCGTTAAAAGGATAACAATCTGTACAAACATAAACAACCCCTGTTGCTCTTTATGCTTCCCTCCCTCTGGGAAGTGAAGTTAGGGTTAGCATTGTACTATGAGTAAAGGAAAACAGTTTACAAAGCTTTTTGATATTTAAATATGTAGACAACTAAGCAAATGCTATAATTTTGCAGTGAAGTGAATTTTGCACATAACCTTTTACTGATATGTGGACAATTAACTATGAAGTATGTGTATGAAAAGCTTGGATAAAACACTGCTAGAGCAAAATGGATATTGAGTTGGGGTTTTTTAGAAAAAAAATAAATCTATTTCCTTTTCCTATATAGCTCAAGAAAGATATCTAATTGGGTCTCTATCAGCTCAAGAGATAACAATTCATTACACTCCAAATCTGTTATTTAGGAATTGATTGTTTCAACTTGTAAGAAAGTTTAGGTATCATTTAGGTATCATAATACCCATACTAAAGAGATGATATATTGTCAAGGCCATGAATAACAACCATACAATCTGGCTTGGATGATACTCAAGATGCAAGTAGAAGCATTTTAAAAAAGAAGAAGAAGAAAAAAAAGCAGTAGCAAACAAACATAAACACAACCAGGTAACATTTTTTGGCAGCACAGTTTTCATGTGTGAAGCCCACATTGGGACTCAAGTGTGTTGATAGCTAAAGCGGAGATGCACCCAAGCAAATTACAGCTTTCCTGAGGACAAAAGAAGGGGGTGGGAGAAGCACCGTGTGTTTAAAATTAGAAACTCTTCTCAAAGCTGATGATTACAGTTAAATATAAATGAGGGAGTCCAGCCCACAACTGGCAAACAGAAACAGCTCCACAGCCCTAAGGGCCTTTCTTTAAACCATTTGAGTTCTAGCCTGCTGTAAGTTAAGAAAGGTGATCAGTCATGTATTCCACAATCATACAGGGGAAAAAATACTTAATAAGAGTCTTAAGATAATTGACTCAAAAGATTTGATATAATATTCTTTATATAATATAAAATTATCTTGCTTGACTTCATCAGAAGTCCCTGAGGAGCTATCGCACAGTTGCTGCTACTGTTTTTTGTTGACTTCACATTTTTTCCTCAAATGAACCTTGCTGAAGATGCCTACTCATTTCAGCTTTCAGAAAGGTCACTCCTGATTTTGAAAGCATGGATAAGATCCAAAAATACTGATATTCTTTGTCTGGCTTTTATGATTTACTCATTTCCCTGTTCGCTTGTTCCTTTTCTTCCCTTCACTCCCCCTGTTTTCCCTTTTGGGTCATACTCATTTTGTGCATGGATGCCTGAGGAGAAAAAAAAAAAAAAAGCCTTACAGATGCTTTTTCTCTTTTAACAAGTTAATGAAGAAATAATAGTCCAGAATGAAGCTATATTGGAAACAGTCTTTTTCTTTATCTGACTGATACAAGCAGCCTGTCTCCTAATCAACAGCAAGATATCTAGCTAGAAATTCTGCCAACAATACTTCTTTTATTCAATGGATAGTCATTCAATCAATATGAAATGCATCTCAGCCAAGAATGGAGGAAAAATTTATCAATCTTAAGTGATCTGAAAAAAAAAAAAACCAAGCAAACAATAGAACAAGCGTCAGGAAGTGAATAGGCTTGTTTCCCTGCTTATTTGCATTTTTTTCGTCTGCTAATATATTATGCTGGCAGTATAACTGACTGCATGACCAATGCCTGAGATTCACATTTATTCTTATTAAAACCTACAGGAAATCACTCAAGCTACACTATTGTAACTAAAACATCTGCACTGCAATGGATTTATTTCATATTACACTCTTAATTAGCTCATATGTGCATAAAATTTGAAGATGAAAAATGTCTTTGCTAATACAAGCAGGCAGCATTTTCAATGTCTCAAATACAATTTATTTTTCTCAGATCTGCTACAGCATATAAAAAATCCGGGGGCTGCCTGAAAGACTACCTATATTAGAAATTAGAGTTCCTACAAATAAGATTTAATGTAATGAAGTAATAATAAAATCTCTGTCATGAAATAATTTACTTACAAGAATTCTTACTTGAAGTGAGAAACTAAACAATGGCTTAGAAGTACAGTAGACACTTTCACTGCTTCTACCAACTCTGCAAGCACATGATGTTATATTTTGGGTTATATTTAATTTTTATCTGCTTAGGTCTTTTTTGCCTTAAGATTGGACTCCTAAAGAAGCAGGGGAAGCATTTAATATGATATACCATCTAGTTCTGAAAGAACTGAAAACAGCTTTTCTTTTTCTCAGATCTTTTGAAGTTACTATAATCTTAGGTGATCTCTAGTTGTTTATTTTTCAGTCAGAAGTGATTTTTTTTTAAGCCATCAAGCTGACCCTTTAAAATTGCTAAAAGGTTTCCATTTGTTACAAGATTTTAATGACTTCCAAACATTCAGCTTCAGTTTAAACTGTCAAAGCTCATTCAAAGCCCAAAAGTAATTTAAACAACAATCAGAAATGTCTTCCTGACAGTCACTAATTTGATATGACGAGACACAGTGATTGGGAGGGGTGGAAACACATAATTAGTGGAGCTTTATAGTGAAGCAACCACAAGACATTATGTGCAGATTGCTTTGTATCATAGTTACATCTCCCTCAACCTCTCAGTATCAGCCCGGCTGAAAGGAGACACCTTCCTGATTTAAAGACACATACAAAGTGCATCTATTTTACTTTTTTCCAGAAAAAAACAAACAAACAATCAAACAAAACCAAAACCCTGAAATCAAGGAGAGACTGCAACTTGATACTTTTCTTGGCTGACATGGGAAGAACTGATTTCACCCATCAGTAGAGACAGGAATGTGAGAAATGAAAAATATAATAAAAAAATAAAACAGACAGCGACTGAAATTTTACATCTGGACATGATCAGTGATGATCTGCTAAGATTTTGGCAGACCATAATGAAGAACAATCTTCTTTGTGACCTTCCTGCACATGTTCTCTGCCCAGCTTGGCAGGCACATCTGCTCCTGGAACAATTTGCATGAGGTAAATTTTCATTGATTTGCTGAACCACATAGCCATAGTCTGCAAAATCAAATAGATCAACCGTGCATTTGCATCAGACTGAGGGAAAAATGCAAGTGTAAGAAAATAATAGTTGGTCTACTAAAACTAAAGTATTTCAATATTTGTTGTTTTACATATTTCAAGATGTAATCGCTTCCTCTTTCCTTTCTAAATTAATCCTTTTCTTTCTTCCTGTGACAATATTTTTATTACAGAATACACTGATAAGCTTCTTGCCCTATTGACCTGCTCTTCAAAAGTGAATGAATCTTAGCAAACAAGTTACCCAGCAAAACAAGAACATTAGTGAAAAAGTTGGAATTTAACTATCACTCCAAACAGTTGTCATAGTAAAATGATAATTTCACTCTCAGTTAGGGACGGTGAAATTCTAAAATAAGCTAAATTAATTTCCATTTCTCTTTTATTTGAAAATAACTAATACTATAATGTTATAAAAACAATGGCATTAAAATAAATGTTCTGCTAACATTTTATTTAAATGTAAATGCTGGCATAAAGGTTCCTGTCCACGTGGACACACTATATATCCTACATTAAAGTGAAAGGTTTTGAGCCTTAAACTAAAGTCCTGATTCTATAAGCTGTTTTTAGGAGTATATATGTATGTTTGTGTGTATATACACGCATAGAGATCACACTGCCTGTTAGGTACATAATCACAAAGTTTTCACAGCACTGTCACTGATCAGCACAATCTCAAAATGACAAACAGGTAGCCACATACAGTTCACAAGAAATTCACATCTCGTTCCCATGCTGGGACTGCAGTATGTGGCCAGTCTGTTGACATGAAGATTTTGGTATAATCCAAGTCCTCTGTTAAAGAAAGTGAAGCAGTCAGGTTGTGAGAGCAACGCTGCAGTCTGCCCCAGTACCTAGCTAGACACCTAGCACACCCCTACCCTACAGCAGAGCAGATGTTAGGAGTATTTTAACAGCCTACTTAAGAGCTGCTTTCAGACTAACCCTTCAAAGCAGCCCCACTCAGCACACAGCACTTAGCTCTGGGTCTTGTCTAGATGGAGACGTCAAGATGTGGCTCATGCAGCCCTGAAGGCTGGCCAGCCTAATCCACTGCACAGCTGAGCTGGTTGACAACAGAGAGTGGTCTGAAGCTTGCGGAGCTCCACAGCCAGCTCTGTTTAGCCATGTTGACTCATAGAGATGGCCTGATCTCAGGTAACCCACAAATGCTCTTTGCCCTAGCAACAAAAGACACCAGTACCCTTCTAGGAAGGCACCCAGACAAGCTTTCTGGTCACATACCAATACACAAAATTGGAGACACCAGACATGACCTATTGGTCTTATAAAACTTTCAAGGAGAGATATAATCAGCCTTGAGGTAGATGCAGCATTGAAACAAGCCATCTTTGTCTTCCTTATAAGCATCCGTCCACATGATGGCACACCATGTACATATATAGCATGAGGGTGCGCATTTCTCCCATGGAACCACCTGTGAGAGGTCCATTAATTAGAACAAGGAACACCCACTATTGTCCAGAACAGACTGTTACTCATTTTAAAGAGCAAAAAGGAAATTGGTTTCCATAACCAATGCTTTTAGAAAGCATTAGCATTCTATTAATGGTAGAACTGCTTCTTTAAAAATTAAAATATCTTTTCACTGGAGGTACTTAAGAGTTTGTTTAACAAGAAAATCTAAGCAGAAAAGCAAAACAGAGCAAAAAAAATAAGAAAAGGGGTAAAAAGGAAACATAATTGTGAAATGGAGCTGAACTAATACTGTCATAGGAGTTGCTTTTTCTACTTCCATTCATAGTTGTTCAGTTTGATATGAGTACTGAAGTGCTTCAAAACTCTTTTTATATTTTGTATACTATATCCTTTCCAGGCATACCTATAAAGTTCTCCATAAAATGTGATTATACACCTAGAAAAGAAGCCACCTATTTTTCATTTTGCTTTATTTAAGTGTTCCGACAATTCATTGAAATATATTGCAATATGCACTATGGTTCTCATGCGGTACTGCTGTAGACCCCTTAGGAATAGGAAATTGAGTCAAGAAAGCATGCAGGTATACACAGTGTTTTCTAAACACAGAGATCAGGCCAAAAGCCAGCACACTGTAAAATGGGAAAGCATCCAAAAGAGAGCTTTATGCTGTTCTCAGGCATAAATATTTATCAACCAGTGCAAGAGAATGTGACATTCCTCTGCAAGCAAAGAATTTGCTCAGAAAGCATGCCAGAAGAGACAGAGGAAAGAGAGAGAAAGAAGAAGGGGGGGAGGGAAATCACAAAAACCTGTTGCCTTGATGATGTCAAGCTGGGTTATAGCATACAGCCCCAACTAAGAAGCTGAACTAATCACTGATACTTTTGTTGTCAGGGAGAATGAAGCCTCTTCCAGAACACCAGCCATCTCCACAACTTGCCAACCACTGAGTGCAGCACAACCAAAATGGCAAAAGATCATTACACCACGTGAAAGCTGAAGATAATTTACAAGTTGATCCGTGTGCTAAATGAAAACAAGGAGGCTGTGAGCATGCACCACACTTCTCATTAAAGCATTGCACACCTTTTCTAGCTTCCATTTACTTTCCTCTCAGAGAAACACAATCAGCTTGCTTAGTTTCCTAATGAGTATAATAGACAATCATGTAAAGTAGACTATTGCTTGGTAAAAATGCAGTGGAGAACTGCAGGCAGTCTATTAGATGTAAACTTGCTTAATTCTTTAATTATGTGTCTTTGATCAAAAGCAGCTCACTTGGAAAGATTTTTTAAAAAGAGGAGTAATGAGTACTCACCTTTCATGTACACCATTGCTGTTAGGCCAACCTGATATAACTGTGGTATCACTGATTGTATGTCAAGCACATCATGAAAAATTGAGATAATAAATGTTACTTGCAGCTATTAAAGCTTTTCTTTTCTGGAGACACAAGCCTTTAAGAGCTGCTCTGCACTTTAAGCTTTTTTTTCCTATCTCTGTCAAGAATTTCAGGGAATTTTTAAAAGAAATAATTGAGGCCATTCATCATTTTTTTTTTCTTCTTTGTCCTCGACCCCTTTCCTTTCCTCATTAACCTCAAAATCTCCATTGAAGATCTCTTTCCTGTTACTTCCAACACCTTATATTATTCCTTGGACTTGGTCTTCCGACAAGCCCTAGTCTGGACACAATCTCTCCAAGCCTCTTCTACAAATTTATCACATCTGGCTATTTTCTTCTCGCCTCCTTCCTGCATGGCCCTTCAAATAATCTTCTTTGTTCAGGCTTGGTGTCATTTTGTGAAAAGCAGAAAAGAGTTGCAAACAAAGTTAATGCTATTTGCTACTTATTTTTTACAGTCACACTAAATTATTGGCTTAGAAGCAGTGTGGCAATTGGAAGAGTTTCAGAAACCCCTACTCCAACTTTTTGCCTAATGAGAGTAAACTAGTTTCTGCCATTTTTGACTGGCCAGCACTCATTGTCAGCAATGAAAATGAAATCAGTAGCTACATAACAAGACCAGATAATTGACCATCAAATGTCTTTGATCCCAGTTTGAAACATGTCTTGACAAGTAAAGTCTAGAATGGAGTTAGAAACCCTTTCAAAACAGTAAAACTGGGAGTTAGATTAATTTAACTACATGCTTTGATATAGGAATTAGAACTATTTATCCACATACTTCAAGTAAATTTCTACAAACATAGGTAGACATGAGAGAGTAAACTTACTAGATGTTTGTTATTATTTATCCTTTATACTGTGGCACTAGCAAACTTACGACTGATACCGAAGTCCAGACTGAATTCATATTGCCTACTTCAATCAAACTTCCTTATGGTAAACAAACAAACAGACAGACAAACAAACAAAAACAACTAAGAGACTGAAATTAGGGGGAAACTAAAGTACAGGAATGCATAGGAACAGCCTGAGCAGCATTCCTGCAGTTTACTGCACATGAGGAAAATCTGTAGCTACTGATGCATGGCCCTTTACAGAAACTGCTACTCCTCTCCTCTTAATATATTTTTATCTTTTCTATAAATGAAAATATATTCTTCATAAAAATTCTGCTGTACTCATTTTCATCACAACATATATCTAAATACTCCTCTTGCTCTACAAAACTGCATGATTTGCCTCCACAGTTCAGGTCTGCATTTTGAGTTTTCTGTGAGAAAAAGAACGTACACATTGAACATAAAGTTCCTGATTTCTCTCACTTTTCAATGCAGCCAGAGTTTCTGCAGATTATCATTTCACAAAAATAAAAAATCAGTGCTTAACAGTACTGTAAGAGGGCTTACCAAAACAAAGAATGTTAAAGCTAGATAAAGAAGGTACATACAATTCTGAAAACCTGTTTTAACTCCATGTGTTCACCTACTAAACTTCTACAGTCCAAAATCTATTCTAGCTCTCAGAAATAATAGCCTATATTGTTATGTTATTTCTATGTGCAGTTTATTCTCTATGTCAAACAGGATGATCTAATTCTCTGTTACACTTGTTAGGATACATATAAATCAATATCAGGTTTTGCCACACATTGCCTCAAAGTTTTCTTTTAGGGTAAACACATACATACCATTTCTAGAAGAATATCAAATTTACTCGGGTTTCAATAAAGGAAATTTTCCTTGACTTGCATGAAATGTTCATCTTGTTCAGATCAACAGACAGATTTTTGGAGAGGTTTTAGCAACATTTCTAGAACATTCATAGTTTCTGACTGTGAAGAGTATTCATCATATAATTTCCATTAATGCTAACTTTCAGAAAAACAAACAGAGGTTTTCATAAAACACAAGAATGTTTCAAATATTCTTCTAATTCAATTTCCACTTGCTCCTCAGATTCATAAATTACATCATTAGAAAGCACCCCAAGTGCAAATACCGATATGTTAAGGAATAAGATTGACAGGAGTAAGAATTACAATTGTGTTCCAATGCAAATGAAAAAAAATGCTTATCACTGCAAATTGATACTATTCAAAAAGTAAAAGGCTTCAGTTTCATATAATTTCTAAGTGTCTCTAACTAGGATCTCTAGGAAATGGATCCTGTTTTATCTATTTTAAAGTCACAAAATTTTTGCAAGTATCCTGCTCTATGTCTATTTAGTCCTATATTTCTTGTAACTAATCTGAGTTTCATCAGTCATTACCTGCCTGTGCCAAAGTAAAACAAATAGTTTTCACTCAATGAACAAGCACATTCCATTCCAGCTCTTTCTGTACTGAAATACCTGTGGTGCTTCAATTAATGACATGTGCAAATCTACTGAAGGCAGTACGGAAAGCAAAGAGCTACTAATATAAATTAAAGGCTTGAGTACAGCACTGAAGGTAAGGTATACTCCGGGTTTTTTTTCATTTTCTCATTTTTTGAATGAGATAAAATATATGATATTTGTCTCTTGAGAGTCCAGACTAAATTTCCAGGGATGATAATCAAGAGAAAATGGTTCATACAGTAATCTAAGCATTTTGATTATGCAGCCCTCAAAGAGATTATGTAATTGTAATTGCATTTTAAGTTTAGAGTAAAACATTAAACAAGAAAGCAGTGGTTCCTTCTATTCTGAAAAGTGACTAAAATACTAATGTGAGATTGCAGTTACTGATCAGAATGTAGGTAAATATCAGTGTTTCTGCAGGTTTTTTGAGTCAGTAATGTAACCCAGAAATCTAATTTACCAGTGTCTTAACAGTTTTACTGAAGCAGTGCTACCCCACGATTTTTCTCACTTCGTGATTTATTCATCTGTTGATTTCTGCACAACTTCCCGCTCCTCTGCAATGCTGTTTTTGCTTCATCTTATGCCTTAGCATTAAAAAAGAAAACTTAAGAGCCTGATGTTATTCAGTTAGTTATTTCCTCCCACAAAGTTAACCTATATATGTAGAAAAAGTTCTAAAACTTTATACATGCATTCGTGAAATAGAAGGGTTTATAGGAGGGAGATGCACAGACATACTGGCAGATTTGTTATCATTGTGGAAAGATCGGCTCATATTTAGTCTTCATTGCATGTACTAGAAAGTTTTGCTTGCACATTCATTCAGTTCTCTGCATTAAATCGGTTGCTGCAGCCCCTCCGATTTTATACATTTCACTGATTACCCTTACGAGAAACATGGTCAACTAAGTTTCCTTTGTGGTGGGGGGAGAGAGGCCATTTTCTCCACAGAATATAACACAGCACAAGTCAGAACTTCTCTTTGGAAGGTCTTATGTCTCTCTATGTAAAGCATCTTTAAAGAAACCAAGATGCTAACACTGGGGTCTCTGAAAATCATTTGATGTTAGGTGGGATCAACCTTGGCCCTAAACACTGCTGACATACTGAAAGAGCTGCGTGCAGGCATGACATGGGTGATTACGTCATGAAATTTCATACAGAATGTCCACTCAATAACATGCTATAAGTATCTTCAGTCTTACGGTTCTGAAAGGCTGACTGTTCAAACTATGCTTTTAAGTAGATTTTAGAAGAAAGAAAGGTTTCAAGAAAGAAAGAAGGAAAGAAAAGAGGAGACACAGAAAGGAGGAAGGAAGGGAGGAAAAAAGGAAAAAGAAAGAAAGAGAGAGTGGAAGATAGGAAGACAAAAGTTGACAGACACCCACGCATCTATTTTCCAGGACTACAGTACCAAAGACTTCTTTAAATGTTCCCCTCACGCCCTAGTTTTTCCACTGACTCTTCCTTAACCAGTTGAGCAGGGACAGGAACACAGATTACCAGAGAAGGATAAATCATCACTTAACAATGGGATGAGAAGGGAACAGAAAAACATTGTTTATCTAAGCAGGCGCAGCAGAGAAAAGGGGGTAAGCTTCCTCTCTATGAGCCGAAGTAATGACCTAGTGGTCAAAATGAAAGACAAAGACTATGGGGTTTGTTCCCTTTCTTGCTCCAAATAAGCTGTCTGAACTTACACATCTTTTATCTTCTCTATGCCACTCTTTCCATGTCTGTATAATAAAGATAATAACACTTCCTCATAAGGTTACTAGAAAGTTTAATTCATTAATGTGTGTGAAGTACTGCCCAGTTCTTAGAATGGTACAGTAGACATAATATTATATACAGTAGACAAAATATTATTTAACTGTCACTTATTTCCAATAGAATAAGGCATTTTTGTCGAAGTAAAAATAACTGTTATGACAAGAAGATTGAAAACTTTTAAGTATAAGATAAAAGCTTGGTCATAATCATGAGGTTGTCAATGACATCACATACAGCACAAATTGTGGTTCAAAGACTGTAATATGACAACAAAGAATTATTTTGGCTTGCTTAGTTCACATTTATATGTATTCCAGCATTATTATCACACTCACAAAAAAAGAAAGTTCAGGAGAGAAAGAAACAAATGTACTACTGAGGAATTTTTACCAGCTTGACAGTTAAAAATATACAGATCCACTGCTAGAGTTTTTGATGGATATTCCAGGAGTTAAACTTTGGAGTTCTTCAATACACATTCAAAACTATTAAAGCATAATTTTCAAGGAAATGCACACAGAGAGAAGAGCTATCAGAATTACAGAAGATTATTAAATAGATATCTGATATCTGTAGAAGAAGACTGGTGTTTTATCTCATGGGAATTCTGTCAAGCAGTGTGCCTATGTGTTATAATAAGGAATGACTGTGAGAAAATGCATATGCTGGGAATAAGCTAAAGTTGACAAGGATGATGAAGGGCAGATTTTGACAAGGACTTTTTCAGTCAGGCTGAGTTACTTATAACAGAAAGTGTGTTTGAAGAAGGCAGGTGATGAGCCAAAGAGTGGTAACATTAATGAATGATCCAGACAGGCAGAAAAAGTACCATGTGTTCTTCTAACCACCTGACTTTAGACAGAAGCCATGGCAGAAACTCAGTCTGTCTCCTACCTTTCTAATCCTTAAATGCAATCACAGAAGTCTGGCAACACCACTTCTTCCCTAGCAGTGAATCATACTGTGTACTGAGGGACAAGTTAGTGTGTTAACAAGTAGTTAAAATTCTTCTCACCACATCTCTTACCTTCAAGGGAGCAAGGACCAGATGTTACCTTTAACATAGATGTATTGCCACTGAGCTTTAGCCACTGTTTGGTTCTGCAGCTCCCATAGCAACTGTTATTAAGTGCTAATAATATGATTAGGAGAAAAGAAAGAACTGCTTGCATGACTAAAAAGTAATACAAACATTTTATACCAAGTCTTATGAGGCTGCATATAATTTCATCGGATGTCCTAGGAAATGCCACTGAAAACACTGTTAATGACACAAAGAAAAAAGGGAATGAAGTACATCAAATAATGCATGGTGTAATACTTCTATCTCATATTTTCTGTGAGGTAACAGTGCGCTACATGTGAGGAATGTGCCTTAAAAAAAAGTATAGATCCACTGATAAGTAAGAGAACTGAATGACTTGCAAATCAAGGGATACTATCTACAAACAAAAGAAATAGAATTCCTATATAAAACGATCAAGCTGGGATACTTTATTATTGTACTAAAGAGGAAGAAATAGTGACAGCACGAGGAAAATAATACATGGTTGCAAAACAAAATTCAGGACTGTAATTCAGCTGAGGTCTGCTGATCCCACAAAGCACAAAAGCACAACTCAAACAACTCCTAAATGACAACGAAATGACTGAATTTCAATCTCAGTATTTCAGCTAAAATCAGGATGCAACATAGAAGAGCAGAACGAGACTCTCAAATCTGTTTCTTACAGTTTGCAGGTGAAAAATGTCAAAAAGCCAAAATGGCAGCAGCTACCATTTGTGAATTTTAAACAGATAATTAAACGAAAGAAAGGCTGTTGTACGCAGGCAGGAGATTTAAAGGTTAACGAAGGTATAATAAAAATGGAGATCTGACTATGCATGCAATAGTGACTGGAAAAAACAAATGATGATGGGCAGAATAGAAAGCTGATTAAAATAATTCCTTTGGAACTCTCACCTTCCTATGTCCATTGCACTTTTTCTGGTCATTTAGTAAACACTTGTACATACAGAACATATAAATACATATAAAACTAATGTCTCAATTGAAAGACACGTATATAAAGACATTTTTTCACCACAAAACTTCACTTAGCTGAAAAGCAAGTCAGAATAATGTGGGATCTCAGACTGTGACTACCTCCCATGACCCATTCTGAATCTGAATCGTTAGTAAAGCCACTAAGAAAGCATATGCATGTTTATAAAAAATCTAACAAATACTTCTTATTTTAGCTCTTCTGCTTCATCTTGCCAATTGTCCATAACAAACTGAAAGTTTATGTAGATTTCAGTAGCTATTTTTCCCCAGTATTTTGAAACAATGTAAATGTATGAATGGCAGAAAGAACTTCCACATTCTTATGATGTTTTACTTTTCCAGCCAGGTAAGCTGGGTGGTAAGACTGGAGGTAAACACAAACTTTCAATTTCTCAAGGTGGAGGGAGCAAAGTTATCTGTTTTTCCATAGTAAGATTTACAAAAGGTATGTCACAGTGTTTGGGATAACATGCTAGGTATTAGGAATAGCATCTTCGGACAAACATTATCTTAGGCAATACTTTTCTTCAAAGGTCTTGGATAAATGCAGCATATTTTGATAGTGTCACATTATCCCCAAGTTCCATTTTCCACAACAGTATCTCTGATAAAGCAAACCCTGCCTCCTACCCATGGAATATCTGAAAAGATCGAAAAACTCTCTAAAACTTTCTTCTAAATCTGTCAAAACTTACATTCGACTTAAAGCCTATAAGAAATCATTTAAAATAATTTAAACTCAATCTAGATTAATTAAAAACATATAAAATAAGGACAAAAATGCCTATATATTTGATTGTTTAAAAATTCTTTACAGTATTACTGTTGTCGCTCAGCCTATTTCTTACAAAATAAGCTTTGAAAGAATGAAACCTTTTCTGACTCTAAGAACCATGGTGTCTTCATGTAGACCTTAACATAACAAGTACTTATCCTGTATACTCTATACAGCTGTAATACTGCTCTTAGTCAATGTAAATAATAGTTGCTTAAGTCTACCATCTTTCCGTAGAAAATAACCTCTGTTATATTCCTGGAAAAGGGAAGAGAAGTAAGGAGCTTTATAAAATATTTTTACTGACAGAATAGCCAAAGCACAGGGTTTAGCTGGAAGCTCCAAATTTAAATAGCACTATCTCAAGAGATCTGAAAATCCTAAAATGTATGTTTAATTTTATAAAGCTTCTCATCAATACAAAGACAAATAATTCAGATAAATCTGCCTGGAATTAATGCATGCCTAGAAGTTGAAATGTGTGTGCTCCCAGAAAAGTGGATTTAAGTCTTTTTTTGCATATCCATCCAAGAGTATTTGTTTACTGAGTTGGACTCCAAAATAAGTTAGAAAGAGCTCAAGGTTTCACATTTATGTCTCCCAGACAAAGCTTCAGATTAACTAAAATCACCACTATGACTTCTCTTCCTAACCATGCCCCTTTACCAGAGAATAGGAAAGCATTAGTGCAGAAAATGTACGAGTGGTCCTAAAGCTCTGAATATTTTCTGCATAGAAGGAATTTGAAATGCTGGTAGGTTAGCATATATTGCAGGAGAAGTGCAGACTGTCCTCAAATTTCAGCTTTGGCAAGCATATTCTCACTGATTTCATTATTGCTGACAGTTGTCAGTTGGCTGGGACCAAGCTACAAAATTACTGGAGTTGAGAGTAAGTGAAGTAGAGAAAGGGCTCAAAGAGGCAGAAGGGGAAAACAAAAAGGAGTGCTCTGACATCAAATTTGAAACAAATCAGTAAAAAAGCAGCATCCAACACTAATGATGGAAATAATAGTGGAATAATGCGTGATACGTCATTGTTTGATGTTTGGATGTGGAAGAAAAGGGACAGTTCCCGAGGCAGCATCCATATCAATCAAGTAACATACAAAGTACATAGGTGATGTATACACAGACACAGAGACACAGAGACACACAACGTGAGCTTATGACATGCAGATAGATGTCCTGGACTGAGGTTACGGGACACAACATGGGAAATTGTTGCAGATAGTAAAGAACAGTGTGAGAAGGTGACGAAAGGGACACAGGGCTGTAGTGAAGGTGCTTCCCGTAATAAAAACCCAAACTGTATGGATATTTGAAGGGGAGAATGGGGACATTTGTGGAGGGAAGGTTGCATCAAGTAATGCCATAATTAGACAAGATTATCTAGGTATTGGAATCAGAAATTCCAAGGTTCTGTATGGATTAGGACAGGAGCACCAAAGGCAGCAACTGAGAAGACAGAGATCTGTGTCTGGCCCAGGGATAGACCACATGTCTGGGGTTAGGTCCTGAGACATTTGCATGCATGTGTGTGAGTCACTGTGTGACCATCAGCAAGCTCTTATCTTCATCAGCTGGGGACAACAGAGTGCTGTGAGTGTTCATCAAGGTACCACTTCAGGCGTGGCTTTCTTTATTGGTCCATGTGATGCATGGACCTAGAGCTGCAAATGGGAATGGCAGCAGACTGAGAGAAGAAATCGTCCAGGCTGCAAAGTCCATTGGATAACAGCTTATCTCTGGAAGTCCTCTGTTCCCACTTAGTAACTATGGGGTTTACACTTAGAGATGGAAAAGCTGTGTTGACATAATAAAACAAAAAATTAAACTAGAAGGTTAAAGGGGTTGCAGGAGTGAAATATATGTGTTCTGTTTAGCTAACAAAATAAAATAATTTATTTTTCTCTCTCTCTCTCACCTGCCCCATCCATCACACATGTTTGCATATGTATGTTCATGTGTGTGCATGTATAAATAAGTAGATAAATCAAAATATAGGCAGGCAGATATAAAAGAATCAATATATTTTTGTTAAAACATTTTTGTTTGGCTTGAACTTCTTGCTTAAACTTTACAGAGAGGAAGGATATGTTTCTTTGGGAATGGGTAAAAACTTCATGCTACAGGTATCATTGAACATATCACACTTATGCATTAAGTTTGGTTTTGCCAGATAGATAAGAGTTTAATTTGTATTTATTTGCAGGTTCATTTGTTGATGATTTTTTGAGGGTGTTTGGGTTTTTTTTTTTTGCTTGCTTTTGTTTTGTGGGTGGGGCTTTTTTGATGTATCATTGCTTACTAATATAAGCAGGAATGACATGAACAATCTCAGGAGATCCACAGTCATGCCTCTTCCTAGTTTTTGACACTGTTTCCAAATATGTCACTCAAAACAAGAGTAATTTCACAATTACAATGTATTTCTAATGAATCAAAATATTTTGTGACGAATACCAGCTTTAATCTTAAAAATGGTTTATCAATAGTACAACCTTGTCAAGAGACTATCCAGGGTTATTTACTGATATCAGCATACTGAAATAATTAGTCTACTATTACTTACTTCCTGCATCTGTGCTCTAATTTCTGATTTTGCCTACGTGATTACACAGAAATAGAACTGTAAAGCCCAATAACACCATTCTGTTAGGAACTATTTTTGTCCAATTCATAGTATGTAGTTTTACGAGAATCAAGGAAAAAAATGCTCTTAGAAAGACACCCTAAGTGTCATCCTGCCTGCTACAAATCAGAGGACTCAATCCACTGAAACAACTTCCTTCAGAGCATATATATATATATCAGCACACACTAGCTACTCTGTGGACAAAGCTGTCACAGCTGGAAGTCCAATTAGAGATCTCTGCGACTGGCCTCCTAAAACTAATTTTTAACTCTGTTTCAAATGCCTATGGGATGCTTGCTTTGCTTCCTTTGCTATGTATATATTACAGCCTTTGCATTGAAATTCATATTACATTGTACAAATAATCAAAGGAGATAAAGATAAATAAATAGCACACGTGTAAATGCCTTGAAGCTATCTTGATGATATTTTTTTCATTTTCATAGGATTAATTTCAGATGTGCCTCTTATTTAAAACAGAAAAAAATGATTGTATAAACTATCTACCTTAAAATTAAAATGAAAATGTCATTACAGTAATTGCAATGGAATAAAACAGAGTCTGTCGACTCTGATATTAAATGTATATAATTAAAACATAGGTTTTCCATTTTGGAGATGCTTGCAGATGAAAGTCTATCTGAGCATGGAACAGCATTTGTAGGGGTGGTAGTAAGCACATCTGTCAGTTATGATGCCACTGCTGCACTGCTGCTATAGACAACATTAAATCCTAGAGCTGGATACTTCATGGTGCACTAAGCAATAAAGCACAAAAGAACTCAAGAAAAAGAAAAGGTTGCTTGTTATCCCTACTGGCCAGAATTGCAGACTGCATGAATCAGTAATCTTCACTAATCTCAGTACAACTATGCTGAATTACCTGTTTCTTTAGAGGTGTCGTTCATGATGTCCTTCTCACAACTAAAGGATCAGGTATACATGTATTTCCTGAAACCACACGAACTATAAAAACACACATACACACAGATAACAGAAGTATCCTACCTTCAAAATACAATTACTAAAGCTAAAGGAAGTGTAGAGACAGACAAGATGATAGTATTCAGACTATATAATTTGAAACCATAACTCAGACTGTGAAATTGGTTTGATCTATAGACAAATGTCAGCTCTGTGCTCTATTAAAGTTGCAATTGTTTTAAAAGGACATATCAGTGAGCCCTGAAATGTTGAATAAATGTTAATTGGAAGTCAAAGAAAATATCATAGTAAAGTAAAATATACAAAGAAAAAGCACTTTCAATCTGAAACACAGTAACAGCTGAATCCAAGGAAATAAAAAAACATTCAGGTTCCATTTTAACATAAGACAAGAGAGATACTGGAAGAAATTTTATTGAATATAATCCTTATTATTATTTTTCTTTTAAGTAGATATCATGCAAATATATTACTTTTCAAGATTTAATTGCAAGATTACATTGACTGTTGAGCTACTTATTAACTATCATACATATGCTTAGCAGTGTAAAAATGCATGAGATTTATGATTGCTACACCACAATATAACTATGTAAAGCATTAAGGATTTGTATAACCTAATTAGAATGAGGAAATAACAATTTATAATGTTCTTTTTGTTATTTGTCCAAGACTAAGTATTATAAACGGTTTAAGTACTTCAATCATCTTTCTTGATACATTTTTACAGTTTGACAGCAGCAATTTAAAAGTGAAGACAGAAAAGAGATTTGATTTTTATTCTTAATTATAGAACTGTAATCTTCTTCACATCTACTTTCAAAATGACAACTAGAGGCTATTTGCTTAAGTGAATTGTGAACAGTGTAAGAAGTGAATAATCACACTTACTGCATATTCTATGTATAGCTTATGAAATTATACTAAAAAGCTGCTAGATATAACACTGAAAGGGAAACCGACTGGAACATTGTGTTGTATATCCTACATATGAGTGAAAATAGCATTTTATTGGTATGCAGTAATCACCAATTTTTGTGGGACAGCAGTCATTAATTTTATGGGTATACTCTTTTCTAAATCCTGCTAAGAATTTTTTATCTTGGCAAAATATTTTAAAATATTTCAACACTAATAATTAAATAAAACCTTATTATTTAATGTTATATATACTGTTATCAAAGTCACCAGTCTAAAACAATCCTTAAAAACCTCAAGTGCAGCAATTATTATAATATTGCTGGATTCAAAAAAAAACCAACTATGGCCAAATGATGCCTATTTTAAAACAAATTCTAGTAGAATATGACAACAGAAAATAGACTTGACATTCTGTATTGTAGAAATTCCTGTGAGAAAACAAGGCATAAAAGCTTGGTTTTATATGAGTCAGTGAGAAATTTCCCATTGGCACAAGCTGAGCAACTATTTGATTTTAGGCTTTTGTCTTTTTTTTTTTTTTTGTTAAAAAGGATATTCACATTTCCAGGTCTGCTAATCTGTCAGTTTGATTGTATGTTACCGAATTTTCTCCCTCTAACACTCTTGGAGAAGAAAAGATCTGATAACCACTTCTGAATTTGTTAACAACAACAAAAAAGGCCCTCTTACTATTCATTTATCTTCAATATACAAGTGCATCTGGAGAATCATCCATGGGAAAGAATATAATATCTATTAAATTGTAATCCTTGGCTCACTACCTATACAGACCTAATTCCCATACTCTCCAGAGAAGCTTCTGTTTTAGCCTTGAAATATAACCAACCAACTACAACAGAGTCAGTCAATCAATGTCATGAAAGCAGCTTCAACAACCTTAACTGAGCATTCCATTTATTTTTCACTGGTAGAGAAAAAAGAAGAAACAAAAAAAATCCGCCTTTCCGTATTTTTTCCATTCCTCTCACTTTTTTAAGCTTTACCTGAGTGTTGCTCCCCTGATGTTTCACTAGAGCTACAGTTTCGTGGTTTGGTGTATTTAAGTACTGATAAAAACAGTAAGCCTATACATACTTCATGGAGTATACACATATGAAAAATAACCTAAAACCAAAAAAAAACCCAAACAAACCAAAAAAACCCCAGACTGATACACAAAAAAGAAAAATCAAAACCTCTAATAGTGACTGCTTGACCTGAAAAACCAAAGGCTTATAAGGAAATAGAAAAAAGCTTTATTCTCTTATTCTCAGTAATATTATGATCCCTTGACAGATTTAATCATAACCTGGGGTGCATCAAAAGAAAAGCTGCCAGCAGGCTGAAGGTCTGGTGAGACCACACCTGGAATACTGTGTCCAGCTCTGGAGCCCTCAGCACAGGAAAGACATGGACCTGTTGGACTGCGTCCAGAGAAGAACCGGTAACATCATCAAAGGCCTGGAACGCCTCCTCTATGAAGAGAGGCTGAGATAGCTGCAGCTATCCAGCTTGGAGAAGAGAAGGAGACCTTATTGAAGCCTTTCAATACTTAAAGGGTGCTTAAAAGAAAAAACTATTATTTAGCAGGGCCTGCAGGAATAGGACAAGGGGCAATGATATTAACTAGGAGAAGAGAAGTTTAGAACAGACATAAGGAAGAAATTTTTTATATTGAGGGTGGTGAAACACTGGAACAGGTTGCCCCATTCCTGGAAACCTTTAGGGTCAGGTTGGATGTGGCTCTAAGCAACATGATCTAGTTATAAATGTCCTTGTTCCTGTAGAGGAGTTGGACTAGATGACTTTCATGGTATCTTCCAACCCAAACCATTCTATGATTTCTGTATATTTCTTGAAGAGTGCAATTCCTTGGTTGAGTAATTGTCTCTTAAAAGGACAGAAGAAGAAGAAGAAGAAGAAAAAGAAGAAAAAGAAGGAAAAGAAGGAAAAGGAGAAAAAGGAGAAGGAGGAGGAGGGAGGAGGAGGAGGAGGAGGAGGAGGAGGAGGAGGAGGAGGAGGAGGAGGAGGAGGAGGAGGAGGAGGAGGAGGAGGAGGAGGAGGAGGAGGAGGAGGAGGAGGAGGAGGAGGAGGAGGAAGAGGAGGAGGAGGAGGAGAAGAAGGAGAAGAAGGAGAAGAAGGAGGAGGAGGCGGAGGAGGCAGAGGAGGAGGCGGAGGAGGCGGAGGAGGAAGAGGAGGAGAAGAAGGAGAAGGAGAAGGAGAAGGAGAAGGAGAAGGAGAAGGAGAAGGAGAAGGAGAAGGAGAAGGAGAAGGAGAAGGAGAAGGAGGAGAAGAAGAAATCATCTATAAGTAGATTAATCTACCATGGGGCTAATCTCCCTTCCCACCCAGGAATAGAAGGATGAAAGGAAAAGGACCTCCTCCAGAGTATGAACTTGGTCTAAACTACTCTGAAGAAGCCTACCACCTACGCAGGAACATTTCACATGAACTCTCAGAAGGCCTCACACTTCTTGTAGCATAGGATAAAATCCATTAGGACTGTACATGAAAAGAAGAGCAATCTAGTAGGGAAATTTCATATGAAAACAGAAATATGATAAAGAACCTGTTAATATAGTTAATTAGAATAGAATGTAGCTTTATATGCAAATGAAGTGCCATGCAAGTTTTCATGCTACGCCCAAGATTAACATTTTTATTACATTTCAATTTTTATGTTGTTCTACGTAAAGGACAGCAGAGATAATTTGATATTGTGTTTATTGAAATGTAGATTCCAGGCTGAAGACCATGAAGACCTTGTTGTTCCTTAGTTCCGTAGGTTATTTTGTTTTCTCAATTTGAGAAACTAATACAAAACACTTGTCCATATGGTCAGAAAAAGTATCTGGACTTATTAATAATAATAATTCCCAGAAGCTAGTGTTGTAAGTGATAGATTTTGTTGAGTGCTACAGAAAGGATTTTTTAATGAGAAGCAATGTAGCCAGGAGAAAAGTTTCTTAATAGAACATCTTCAAACTGAGAGTGCAAGACCTTCCAGAGATTGAGGAACAAACTTTTTACCATGTAACACAGGATTTTACATTGTCCTTCCACTATTGCCATCATATATGAAATCAGTATAACACACAGAACTAGTTTTTCTTAGGGTGAAAATTTTTAAGAATTATAGAATTATTTCTCACTAAGTATAGCAATAAACAATATTAATTAAGAAAAATTTCATCTCTGCATATGCTTATTTATGGCATTCTATACCACCTTCTATTCTATCATCATTTCAACTTCTTCTAGCTCTATTTTTAATCTAAAATAATCCTCACTTTGTGGTATGATCCTGCTAGATTTTAGTTTTCAGCTGTCCCATACTGCTATGCTTCATGGACTTCATTGGCACTTTAGATCAATCTCCTAGACCACAGTCTTGTATTACTCATCCCATTTCTGTCCCTTCTCTCTTGCTTGACTCATTGTCCATACTGCTGTGCATTTATGGGGACAGATAAATCAGAATCTTTTGGGGTTGATGGACTATCAAGGTTCAGTCACCTTTTACTATTATTTATCCCCTCTTATACGTTGATATGGCAGTTATGGTACTGCACCATTTTCTTCATTTCCCAGAAGGGCAATGCAACAAAGGGGATGGAATATATCCTGTGCAACTTCAGACATTCATCTCATCTAAAAGATGAACGAAGTTCAGTAGTGCCCATTTCTCTCAAATGAATAGAGGGAGTTTAGAATGATTAGCTGAGATGCAGTCATCTGAAGTTAAGGGAGACGAATCCAAGTCCACCTGTCCAAGGTCATTCAAGAAGTCTGAAAAGACATTTCAAATCAAATCTCAGGTTTTTATTTTGTATGCTGGAACACCTGAGAAGTACAGTGATGGAATAAATTTCTCAGGCTATGGAGAAAGGGTTAATAGTGTAGTAGTGTTCTTACAAACTGAAAGTGAGCTTTTAGTTTATGGCTGTCATAATTTAAGAGACAAAATCCCACTGTCTTCAGAACAACATTTGATATAAACTACTATCATCCTCTTCAAAATTTTAGAAGCTAAATTTATAGTTTATGTTATTAACTAATATTCTTTAAAATAACCAGTTCCTTAAGATGGAAGTGCATTTAAAAAGTAAGTTTCCATTTTTTTATATCAAATACACAGATTTGTAGTCTCGCTTGTAGATCATTTATTATTTTAAACACAAACAAAAAGAAGAGTTAAATAGTGAATATTTGAATACTTGTATTAAGCCTTGTACAAGAAAAAGGGATTTAAAAGCTGTTGAAATAACTGAGCTATTGAAGGTTGAGATCTGACTTGTATAGCAAAGTAATAGAACTAAAATCCATAGGTGTATTCATTCTCAGAAAGCTCCCAGTCTCCCTCCCCCCCCAAAAAAAAATCCTATGCAGAATTTCTGTATACTGAAATACTGGAAGTATTCTGGAATGAATAACATTTTCAGTCCTCATGATTATTTCTAACAATTCAAAACAGCGTGTTCTGCTGGTATAATGAGTATGTAGGCTAGGCTCATGAGCACACTCACTTCCATACAAGCTGAACTACATAAGTATCCTCTTCATTCCACTTACCTTGATTTACCCTCACAATCACTTTGAAGACTGCAATATACAGAAGTGATTAAGAGGGACTAAAAGCAAAAAGCGAACAGGTCAAGAAATATGTGTTGAAATAGTAAACAGTACCATCAGAAAGTTGTTTCTTTTTTTTAAAAAAAAAACAACTTTTTTTCTAAAACAGGCACATCACAATATCACACACCATATTACAATATGTGATGGATGGTCTCTAATTTGCTTGGTGGCCTATAATTTCTGACTTTATTTTTCCTTGTTGTTTTCACAAAAATATACACCGCTGCCACCCAAAATCCTCCAAAACAACCAAAACCCTAACACTTTGAAATATTAAAAATATTCATAAGTGTTGCTTCTAGCATTACAGAATGGTTGGTAATCAAAAATAAAAAGTAAAACAAGAAAAAAGAGACAAAGAGAGAGGAGAGAGAATAAGCATCATTCAACTCTTATAATTCAGGTAGGAACGTACCAGATTCCCCAGTGTTCATCAGTTCCTATGTCAGTTAAAGTCCCCCATAGAATCATAGCATATATGCTAACAAACACAAAGATTTTTGTAAGTATGACTTTGTCTGTATTGACTTCTTGTCTCTAAGTATGTTTTTTCTCATGTATGTAATTGTAATGAAATGATCGCTGTTTCTGAATGTACTATGAAACTGGAAAACATCTGAATATGTACTATGATGAAATACATCCTTAAGTGGAAACAGGATATTAGGCATTATAACTATTAATTCTTGACTTCATGTGATGACTTACCATGTTGAAGACAAGTAGTATAAAAATTTGACCTCTGTGACCCCAGCTGTGATTGGAATTAGGGTTTTTTTCAATGCTAAGGGAAGAACAACATTGTCTGAAGGTTTGTTTGGAAAGACCCAAGGATATGCTCAGTAGATCTAAGTACTTTTACTCTGGATTTCTTACTTCCTAATAATGAAAATTTCAAAGCCAAAGAAAAAAATGGAGGGATATGCTTTCAAACGCATTCAAGAAGTGTTTCATTCTTCCATTATCTATGTATCACTCAATTCTATTTCAAACTGTTTCCCAGTGTAAAGTAAAATGCAATACATCCTATGACTATGTGAATGACAGAAGAGAGGACTTGTTTTTTGCTAGTTTTGCCAATCGCTAATAATACAATGGTAAGTAGATTAATAGATGCTTCCAATAGTCTCCGGGGACGTGCAAGTACATTAAGATTACTTTGTGATGCATCACTCCTGCTTACCATGTAATTAAGTTACAGTTTTCTGTATATAGTTTCATTACTATGGATTAGTCAAGATATCAATGCACAAATAAACGCAGACTCGTAAAATGTATATGTCAATAAGATAAACATAGTTCTAGTAACAAGGTAAGACTCTAACTTCCATAGGAAGCCTATTCAATACTGCTACTCAATTGCTATTCACATGGGTAACTGAGGTTATCTGAAGTGTGCTAGTATGGTCATCTCCTTTTGTCAATTCCTCACTACTCTATGATACTGTGAGAAATGCTTTTTTTAAAGTTCTCTGAAGGTGGACTTTTCTATTTACTTGAACGAAATTCTCTGGGATAACATTATGTAAAAGCAAAGGTGAAAAGGAGCTCTATGCGGGATGAGGTAAGGTAAATTTAAACAAGCCAGCAACCCATCACAACAGACCACAGAGTTAGCAAAGAATCTGTCATATTTATAGTCAGGAGGAAAATAAGATTTGAAGGAAACATAAAAGAAATTGTGAGTATCTACCTGGTGAGATACGATGTGTCCAAAATTAATATGGTTTTCATGCAGTATTAGGATGGTTTTCATACAGCATTTTGATGTGCACCTTTCTGATACACAGATATTGTGATATTTAGAAAGTTCTTTCTTTTCCTTAAATCACAGAATCACAGAATCACAGAATAACCAGGTTGGAAGAGACCCACTGGATCATCGAGTCCAACCGTTCCCATCAAACACTAAACCATATCCCTCAGCACCTCATCCACCCGTGCCTTAAACACCTCCAGGGAAGGTGACTCAACCACCTCCCTGGGCAGCCTGTTCCAGTGCCCAATGACCCTTTCTGTAAAGAATTTTTTCCTAACGTCTAGCCTAAACCTCCCCTGGCAGAGCTTGAGGCCATTCCCTCTTGTCCTATCCCCTGTCACTTGGAAGAAGAGGCCAGCACCCTCCTCTCTACAACCTCCTTTCAGGTAGTTGTAGAGAGCAATGAGGTCTCCCCTCAGCCTCCTCTTCTCCAGGCTAAACAACCCCAGCTCTCTCAGCCGCTCCTCATAAGGCCTGTTCTCCAGCCCCTTCACCAGCTTTGTTGCTCTTCTCTGTACTCTCTCCAGAGCCTCAACATCCTTCTTGTGGTGAGGGGCCCAGAAATGAACACAGGATTCGAGGAGCGGTCTCACCAGTGCCAAGTACAGAGGGAGGATAACCTCCCTGGACCTGCTGGTCACATCATTTCTGATACAAGCCAAGATGCCATTGGCCTTCTTGGCCACCTGGGCACACTGCTGGCTCATATTCAGTCGGTTGTCAATCAACACCCCCAGGTCCCTCTCCTCCAGGCAGCTTTCTAGACAGACTTCTCCTAGTCTGTAGCACTGCATAGGGTTGTTGTGCCCCAAGTGCAGGACCCGGCATTTGGCCTTGTTAAACCTCATGCCATTGGACTCTGCCCAGCAGTCCAGCCTGTTCAGATCCCTTTGCAGAGCCTCCCGACCCTCCAGCAGATCGACACTTCCACCCAGCTTAGTGTCGTCCGCAAACTTGCTAAGGGTGCACTCGATGCCTTCATCCAGATCACTGATGAAGACATTGAACAGGGCTGGACCCAGCACTGAGCCCTGGGGAACCCCACTTGTCACTGGCCTCCAGCTGGATTTCACACCATTTCCCACCACTCTCTGGGCCCGGCCATCCAACCAGTTTTCCACCCAGGAGAGTGTGTGCCTGTCCAGGCCAGAGGCTGACAGTTTCTCAAGCAGAATGCTGTGAGAAACTGTGTCAAAGGCTTTGCTGAAGTCCAGGAAGACCACATCCACAGCCTTTCCCTCATCCAGCAGCCGAGTCACTTTGTCATAGAAGGCGATCAGGTTAGTCTGGCAAGACCTGCCTTTTGTGAAATGATGACCTTACAAATGGGAGCATAATAATAATTAAGAACCAAAGTATCTAGACACAGTCCTTTAAACGGGGCAGGCACTGTTTTATGTTGAAAAAGAAATGAGGGATTCTAGGTTTATTTTCCCCCTTCCTCCTTTCTTCTTTCATTTTTCTTTCTTTGTTCCTCCATCTACTTTTTTTTTCCTTTGAAAATTCTTTGCAATTATAAGCATGAATAGTTCTATTTGTCACTTGTCCATAGTTAGCTTTATAGAAGATTATTCAGAAAACAAAAATTGCATACAAATTGATGTTTCCATTCTCACTGTACAGTAAAAGCCTTTGAGAGGTCAGAATTGTCATAAACTAAGCAAGAAAAGGGAAGAGATTTTGATTTACTGACATTTAGTTTATTATTAGAGTTAATCTCACAGCAATAAATAAAAGAGCAAACCAATGAATGCTGTGTAATATAACATGCTTTTAGATCCCTCAGCGAGTTAGGGAAAAAAAAGAAAAAAAGACTTGGGCTCCTACTTAAGTATTTTTATCTTGAAATATTAATATCTGTATCTTTTTCAGCCTGAGTTTATACAGAGGAATGACAAATAACATCTCCTGGCTCAGTTGTGTTTGCAGATTAGTACTGTTTGCGTCAGAGAGAATTAAGCTCTTTCACCTCCTACAGCAAAGGTAAAGGTGATGAGTTTCTGTTAATAAAGCAAATAAAATACTACCCTGCAGTAGACTATCACAAATAAATCATGCATTTCCAGAACCACACATTAAGATCATGTACATTAAAAATAAGACTGATGCAAGGAAAAATTACTCAAACTTAAGTACAAACATGTCACGGTTAGACCTTAGCTGGGAGTTAAACAGTATGCAGCTGCTCTCTCAACCCTCCCCACTCAGTGGGAAAGGATGGAGATCAGAAAAGGAAAACTCATGGGTTGAGACAAGGACATTTTAACAGAAAAAAAAAGTAATAATAACAATAATAATAATAATTACTATTTTTATTTAAATATAACCACTCACTGCCTGATGATGAACCAGTACTAAGCAGGGACTTCTGTGAGCACTGCGATAGCGGTGAGTGCGGGGACACAGCAAACACAAAACCAGCACAACACAGAACACCGATCATCCTGCCTGACACTTGGCTAAACTCATATTTTTATACTAAGCATGGTGTTATGGTATGGAATAGTCCATTGGTCTTCTTAGTAACAACTAAATTGTCAGTGTATTGCCTACATTGTTCCCATACTAAATCCATGACACAGAAGCTACTGGGAAGTGAATTAACTATCCCAGTTGAAACCAGGACAAAAGGCATAGAGATTTGTGGCATTGTTCTACAGAGAATAAAATGGCTTACAATCCTGTACAAGAAAAAACAAATAGACAAAATGAAAACAAGCCATCTGCTGTTTTCTCAAAAGATAAGAGGGTAACAGTCTTTAAGGATAAAATAAATTAATAATTATGATAATTCATTCATCTGAGCTTATATTCCAGCAAGTTCCCTGTTGGGTTCTTAATGAGGCTAATAATGTATAATCTTTACAACTGAAAGTCTCAGAGGAAAGTTTACACTTCAGTAAAAAAAAGAAAAAGAACTAGACAAAGTGCCTTAAGAGTAACCTGAAGTCTCACTGGACTAGGTCCAAACAAGCAATATTGTAAGTCTTAGAAGAAACTTATCCAAGTAGTGCAGTCCTGTGCAGTTGTGGCACAACTGCATCAGCACAGTGATGCAGTGTGTTCAACACAGAGCTCCCGAAGCATCTCTTTTTAGTTACCAAAATCAGATTAGGACCAGGCAGTACACCCCAGTACTCTGCCTCACATGAAACAGCAGATATTTCCAAAGCAAATCTAAGCATTATACACATACCCATGCAAAACACCAAATGCATATGCATTATAATAACAGGTAAAATGCAACATTGATAGCAGTTTTCCTTTAAAATGGAGACGGTGGGAGACAGCACTTTTCAGATGGTCTTGCAGCCAGCCAGGTATGGTCTTGCCTGCAATGCTTCACACTGACACAAGGATTTTATTTACTTCTAACAAAAACTATTGTCACACAGCTCAGGAGGTATTACTAGGCCGGTGAGAAACTATATAGTAACTCAGAACCACCACTCCACATCTAAATGAGGTAGCAGATTTGTGGAGCTGCAAAACATAAGATTATAAAGTTTTCTTGTTGTTGCAAAAGTTCTACAACCTGGCACCTAACTATCCTTTTTTCCCCTTCTTTTAATGATAAAATGGAGTTTTGGCTGTTCTGGAAACTCCAATACTTGATTTGATCACTTCTCAGTTCTTAGATTTCTCAGCCTATCTTTTAGTTCTCTCAACACTGCTAACAAACAGGCTGCCCAGTGAGGTTGTGGCTGCCCCCTCCCTGTAGGTATTCAAGGCCAGGTTGGATGTATATCTGGAAAAAATATAACTATGACATACCAACAGTGTTCTTCACCAGGAGTACCAGACAATTGCCAATAATTTATGAACATTTTAATGATATATTTGTCATATTTGTCCCTCTTGTTAAAGAGTTTGGTACTTCATCTTCTTATAACATCAATTCTTAGAAATGTAAAAGAGAAGTACTCACAGAAAGCTATCTTCCAGTCTATAGAAAAAGCAAAAGATTTATAAACTGTTTCCCAAAGGAAAGCTACTGATATAAAGATACAGCAACCACAACAGTATTACTGACCATGCTATGAAAGAAACAGTCACCCCTTCTTCTGACAGTTCTATCCCTTGGACTGGTATGCAAGATTTTATTACAAAAAGAAATATCTTCCTAATAGTGGCTGATGATCAGCTTGTGTTTGAAGAAAAGGACTGACAGACAGTGAAAGGTAGCCACCTGCCTGTAGAAAAGCAAAACTGGACATTGAAAAGTAAGTGCAATCACAGATAATATAATTTTGGATTAGAGAAAAGACATATAAGACAAAAGACAAGAATGTTTATGCTAACATGAAAATAAAAATACAATCGAACAAGCCTAGAGCATTTTCTCTTCTTTATACCTGGAATTTTAATTAAAATTTTTAACAAAAATAAGCATGACAGCAGACTTGTAGCTATTACAGTAGGGCAAAGGAGAGTGATGCTTGTTTGATACGGTATTAGTAAGTTAATAATGTGATAAATCTACTTATTACTTAGCATTAATCCCAGAAACTACTGAGAAGCACTTGATAAAATCTGCCCTTAGAGAAATTACTTTCTTCTTCTTTGAGGAACGCAACTAATTGGGTTTGAAAATGGCGTCTGATCCACTAATCTGACAATTCAGAATGAATTGATCTCTCAGGTTTTATATACTGATAAATCTACAATTGCTGGGCTTTTGGTAGCATTCTCATTTTTAAGTGTTTTTGAGATGAATCAATGCACATTTGGACAGATCACTCTCTTTCTTTCATCTTGATTAATCCATTAAAGTTAATGCTTTAGACCTTTTCTGCAGCAGAATCTCCTTGAAAACCTAGGAAAGTAAGTTAATCATGGAAACAAGATGATGCCGCAGCACAGTCCTTAATACGTCCATTCTGAAAACCTGATTAGTAGATATAAGATGTTAGGGAATTATTTTTAAGATCCAAGGATCTGAGTTTCCAATTTAATTTTTACATTACTGCTGCAAAGAGTAGATTATCCTTGTCAACCGTGTGAGAATATAAAAGACATTCAACTAAATGAGTAGTAGACTTCAGTGCAGTGCACAAGCAGTGAAGAACATGTTTATTCAAGTAATGCTTGTATTATAAATATACATCAGTGATAAACAAGTACGCAAATTGAATGTAGTATCAATGTTGAAGACATTGATGCCCAATAAACACATCAAAATTAAGAGCACAAATACAGGACTACTCCAGTTTTTGTCTCTACCTTGCCACTTAAGAACCTAATTTTTCTTCTTCTGAACATGCTCAACTAAAAGTTTCAGTGCTCCACAGTAGTAAAAATTATTGAATAGATGACAAAATGACTGATAAAGCAATAATAACATGTGACTAAGAATTAAAATAATGTATTTAAATACAGGACCCTCTTGCAACATGTGCACCATAGATATCAAAGGTGCCCAGAGCAGCCACTTTCTGCATCAAGTAGGGCTTTAAATTTAGGATACTTCAAAGAACACTTTCAGTCTTCAGGAAATACTCTGTTGAAAAAAGACACTGCATTCTTACAACGAGCTATTCTGGCTTAGAGAAGACACTGCCCATCTTTGTGAAACCAATGATGTACTCAAGCAGATACTGCCTTGTGTGAAATTTTAATTTCTTCAGATAATCTCTTTAGACTAATATCAATGTTTTGGATCAAGCATACGCATACACAAATGCACGTAACTTGCTAACAATTTATATTATAATTAAAACAAGAAAAAAATACAAGAAAGATCTTTCAAAATCTAACACAGCAGATGTTCTAAGACACTCTATTCCTTACCAGCAGCTGGAACAGATGAAAGACATATCATACTCAAAGGAATTTCAGAAGTCTCAATTATAAATATACCCCGTATTCTTAATGTTGCTTTGTTTTTCGATTAGTAACAGAACTCTCTCCATATGCAAACAGGAACAGTGGACTGCCACATCAGTAACAGATGAATGGATGACTTCCACTATTTTGAGAAGTTTTTGATTGAAAACCATTGTATGACACAAAAATTTGGAGTGCTAAATTCTAGTCATTAAATGGTAAGTCATTTCAATTGAACCAGGATTTCATCCCTAAAATTAGAAAAATCGGTGCCATTCTTGCCCCTAAAGAAAATATATTAAATAAATAAATAAAATAAATCTACATAAGTTCTTATGTACTTCACTAGAACCAGACTGGGGTTTTGGTCATCTGAATAGCGGCTGGCCTCAAAGGCATTTTTTGTACAGCATTTTAGAGCACAATGACACAAAAGCTGTGAGGTGTTTCAGCAGAAAGAGGCACACTATGATCAGCATCAGAGCCACAATTGTAGTAAACAATTTTGAGAGAAGCACTGAGAGGCCTGGTGAAGATATAAGAAAACCGGTCGAGAAACTTTTCCTCTGAACAGAAATGAGCAGGAGGAAAGAACCCTGAGGGGACCTTCAGTAACTTCTCAGTGCAAATGGTTGGGATTTACCATTTTGTAATGTTTCTTTTGGAGTTCACCACCTTTTTACATCAAAGAAATTCACGTCAGACAATCCCTGACACAGGTAAGTGAAGTCGGGCTGACATACTAAGTAGCAGCCATACCCTTGCATCTTTGGTACCTCCAGAAAATGAGAACTATCTAAATGAATGATTTGTGAAGTTTAGTGTGACTTGTCTAGTACAACTTAGAAAAGTGTAGCACCGGTAGGAATTTTCCATGGTATCACTCAAGGAAGAAGCCTTTCTGCAGATCTTTGGTTTTCTGCAAGCCTTGGTTTACTTACTATAGAGATCCCTGCCACAGAGTCAACAGGAGGCAGAGCTGGGATATGGACAGAGGAATTGAATGAAGGTGAGAAATTGTCCAACGGTTTTCACTGATGTTGTCTAACGGGGAAATAACAGTAAATTTTGGAAATCATAAATATATGGGAATATCCTTCTACCTATTTTTTCCAAATTAAACCCACATGCCTAATTGTCTTCAATTTGACATCATAACAAACTGTTTATTCATTTCTAGCTCCTCACTATCACCCCTTTCTGCTCACTTAGCTCCCATCTTCTCTCTTCTGGCTTCTCCCAGTTTCCTCCCTTTCTAATCCATTCCTAGTATCATGCTTAACAAAGCAGAACATAATATTTCCCTGGTCTCTTTCTTGGAAACAGATGAACCTTACTTAGCCTCACGCAAGTAGGTGGAATGAAAAATTTCATTCCAAAAGAACAGAGTTTTGTAAAGTTGTAAACAATTATAATCAAAGATCCAACTTGTGTTAGACAACTTAAATAATATGCTAAAATATGTACACAGAATACACATAGCCTAATGTATATTCTAATTAAATAAACAAAAAATACCAAACCCCAACTACGCTTGACATCCTTCCAGCAGTATAGTCTGGATGGACTTTTGAGACTAAAATTAGCTCAGAAAAACAGTCGCAAACACAGCTATGGGGAGTATATTCTGTTCCCTTACCAAAAAGAAGGAAAATAATAAACATAGAATGAGATAACCTAATCAAAAGGAAAAACAAACATTTCCTGCCTCACAGTCACCTAACACACTGAACCCTGATGGGCAACTTTTTCAGAGCCAAGGGACCTCTGGACACTGGAGAATAAATAATACTCATTTCCTCTCCATGATGTTGCTGAATGTACCACTATAGAGGACAGAGATGCGGCAGCAGTGACATAAGAATTAAGAAAACTGTTTTTTTAAAGAGGAAAAATAAGAAAAAAATAGTTTGTTAAAAGCAAAAATCAATAATCCTTTTCTTTTGGCACACTCAAGTTATACAATCCAGGGAAACTGAAGTACTTTTTATCCGAACACATAGGAACATTATTCCTAAAACAGCATGAAATAAGCTAGTACAATCACATGCTAAATTCAGTCTCAACTAGCAGTAAAACAAAGATCTGGAGGAAGATTTTTATAAGGGCTGGAAAATCTTAGGAAAAAATATGAGTTTTTATATGTATGCAATGTGAGACAACAATTTAAGCTCATATTAAAGAATGCAAGAAGATTATTACAGAAGCAAGGAATTTACAGTCATCACTGACTTGCACAAAGTAATGATCTGAGTTTCAATGCAAGGAGTTTTAGGTTTAATCCTTTAAATTATCAGCTTTGTGTCACTAGCTAAGGTAAAAATTAAAACAGTGAGCTGCAGCCTGATTACCTGATAAATACTGATTTGCTGTACATGAAAAAAAAATTAAATAGTCAAACCCAAAAGTATCAAAAATAAATATTTCTTACATAAATTTATCAAATCAATGGAGTACCTGAAAGCTAAAATACTTCAGTGTATGTGATAAGTCTGTGTAAGTTAGTGTGAATGCTAAATTCAGTATCTCAGATTTAACCAAAAGAATTTCACAGTTGCATCAGAGCACACAAAAGGGTAACAGAAGTGAGAAGAGTCAAGCGATGTGTTACTCATTGGATGTTATGAGACAGTGGTTATACTTACCTTGCTAAAATAATTATTTAACTCTGCTATATCTTAAAAAAATGTTTTCTTACTTTTCACAGCATGTCAATGGCACGTAGGATGGAAATGTTCTACATACTCCATTTCATTGTCTGGCAATTGCCTTTTCATGAATGCACCAAGACTACCTCATAAACCAGATGGCATTACACGATAAAATTGTTTTAAGTTAACTAAAATATAGGAAAGACTACCTGTGATATTAGAGAAATTCTGTAACACTGCATAAATAGTAATAGTTGGGCAACTGCAAATATTTTACTTTGAAATACTGCCAACTTTGTAATTGTTGCAGGACATGAAAGTACATATAAGAGGTTCAAGGATAAGTAAAGGTATTTATGCAGAGAAAAAAACTACTGCTATCTCTAAGTTGTATTCTTATACTGCTGAACATCAGAAATTATTTAAAAACTAAAATCAACACCAACTAAACACCCTTGAAAAACTATAATGTAATAAATACTTTCAAACTGAATCCCAAATATATTTCCTGCAACCTACAATTGACAATAAAGTGATGGCATTTGTTATGAGAGGTACAAACCACCCCATGCACCTTCCTACCGCATTATTTCCAATAAAGCATTATTATATTTTAATAGCTTGATTCTGAAAATTTCTCCTCCTTGTCAAAGTATGGGAGAAAAGTAAACGTAGACTACAAGTACCCATTGGTTAGTGTGGATAAAACCTGCAATGCTATACAAGCAATTCTTGCAACTACAAAAGAACCACTGACAGACAGGAAAGGTTAAAAAAAAAAAAAAAAAAAAAAAGAAAAGGTCAGGGGGAAAAATATCCCCTCCATAAAGGAGAAGGATCTGAGAAATTGGTTGTCTTTCCTTTGTACATCATTTCAGGTGACCATTCTACACACAAGTAGTAGAGCTGCTATTAATGTTTCATGCCACGTTCAAAATAGTTGAATGTTAAAAAACTTTTCAACAATTTGTTGTTTTAAATGAACTTCTATAATTCATCACGTTGATCCACAATTGCTTCATAGATGCTGTTGACAAAGGCACACAGCAAGTTCCATTTGACATAGTACAATGTTGTGAATTTTTCTTTATTTATTACTTACTGCTATGTTGATTATTGTTATTTACTGGTTATTGCCATAACCTGTTTTGAGTAAGCTCAAGCCAAGCACTAGAAAGGTCAAATAAGGAAACTGAAAAATACTGAATGTGGGTCCAGAAAAATCTCAGAAATATACTGACATTTCAACAAGATACATAAGTTTATGTCTTACTGCTTTTTTTTTAAAAACATGGAGAAACAAGCTGTTATATTAAAGACATCAAATGTTGAGAGAAACTGTTTTATTAAAAGAAACCTAATTGGAAAATGTTCTAGTTGTTCTGTTGGAAAACAGGGGTTTTCAGTTTTAATCAAATGTTCCTAAAGAGCATTTCTACGAATCTGTGCATTTTTTTGCCCCATCATAACTTAGAAGTATAAAAAGCCAGTGATTTATCTACTGGCTGACTGAAACTAATAACTAAAAGCTTTGTACACATTTGCTTACATGGCAGAAATGGCTGGACATGAAATAGGATTTGTGAACTCATATGTGTTTCTCTGTGTGTAGACCATCTTTACCTTTCACACTTCCACTGTATAGATTCAAGGGGCGCGGGAGTTAGTAGTTTTGAAAGATAAATTCTAAAGGGGAAGAGTACTTTGAATTACTTTCAATATATTTTATCTATAGGGAATATACATTCAAAAAACCCAAATCAAAACAATACCCCCAAAAAAGCTGTGAGACTGTTTCTTACCAAATTCCTCATAAAATATATAAACATTTGTCATAGTCACATAATTTGTAGCACTAGATCTGTATATGAAAGACTTTTGATATAACAATGCAGCACAAATAAAGAGAAATAGGCAAGACAGGTCAAGATAATTGCATCTCAATATCTTATCAACAGAACTTTCCCACACAAATTTGTTCCTCTCTCTGTGTTTTGAAAGCCTATTTGTTGCAAAGACTGGGAGAAAAACAAAAGATTAAAACAGGAAAACTAGCAAAGACATATTATCAGTAATCCTGTTTTGTTAGTAAATACTGAGTTTGTGCCTCAAAATGACTCAAGTCATTTTACAAACAATTCCTGTTAAAACATTTTTATCTGCTGTACAGACTTACATACCAATGTGTCCCAACACATATGGCTGTTATCAGCCAACGGTATACATTTGTTTAATGGTTCCAACATCAGCTTTTGTAGACTTCAATAATAACTGTCAACTCTCGCTGGCATTTTTTGATTAGCTTTTCACGCTGTTTGCAACTCAGAACCCAATCTTGTTAACATGAGCGGTTTAATTTGTTTAAAGTTTTTTAAAATTAGAAGGAAAGACCACTCCCTGCTAGTAGAACTACGAAAACATGAAATTGTTTTATTTCTGAGAACAGACTCTGATCAGCCCTGGTAAATCAGCTAAGAACTAAGAAAGACTGTTGTTTCTGATCCTCCCAATTAATGAAGACCCAAACCAAAAATGAAGTGAATGATATTTGAGGTGTGCACCAGATTTGTCAAGGGCAAGAAAACCATATGTGTGAGAAACATCTGAAATAAGGATTAAAAATATTAAGCATGGATGATCCCAAAACTGCTTAGGGACTCCCCTCCCAGTTGTATGCAATATTCACGTATTTCATCATGCTTCTGGTGAACAAAGTTTTGAATAGTAAAAAGGAAATAGCAGTAAATTTCACATATCTAAACCAGCTGAGTTTGCTTCAAATAAACTCAGGACACCTCATAGTATCAGACTCTGTTTAGCTGAATGTGTACCTTTTGATATTACCTGTTGTGGAATTTGCTGTGCTCCCTAATGCACTATACAAACAATTAATTAATAACTTGGTATTTCCTTAAAAACAATGAAAGAGACTGTAATGTCTTTTGAAACTAGGACACCTTCAAAATGGAGTCCTAGACTACATGAAGAATGTCTTTGCTTCACACTAATTCCAGGTTGCAAAAGCATAGCTGAGCATTGGTGCACTTTAACAGAAAGATGTACATATCGTGAGTCATCTAAGGACTTCTGCCAGGTGTACTCCTCATGTAAAAGGTTAAAATTATATACATTTCTGGGTTTAAAACTCATGTGCTTTTAGCTACTATTCAAAACTACTTAGAATATAATTCTTCTGCATTTTGCAGTGCCTGCATCAGTGTTAACAAGGCAGCAAAAGGTATTATTATCATGTAGATACAAAAAACCCCAATTACGTGTTTTCCAAATGTAATTCTCATTCTAGGCAACAGTCAGATCCTTAATTTCTGATATTGGTCATACAGTTCAGACTGTTAATAGTCAAGATATTTTGGAAGTTAAGCTTCCTTCAGAGTTCCTCAAATTGGGCATACAAAATCACAAGCAACTATTAAACTAGGAGTTATTCCAAGGACAGGGCTGTGGGACACTATATTCAATCACAGCTGTGCAGGGTGGTCATACTCGGGATATTTCCACACAATCCTAAGAACAAAGATTCTCAGGATCACCACTTAGACAAATTAGACAAACACTGACACGGTTTCCAGTATCTGCACTCAGTGCTGAGAGCTACTGCTCGTGTCACAGAAAGAAAGGTAGATAAAGGCTTTTTTGGGATGAGCATCACACTTCTTGTTAGTTGTGTGAAAGAGAGGGCTCTTCTACACTGACCTCCTGTTTTTGTAGGAGTAATAAAAGTCGGTAAAGTTGAAGTTAGTGAAAAATTTTGTGAAAAACATGAACAGTAGGGGAAAATATGAAATCTGATTGGATGCAATCTTCCATGTGTTGCTTTAGGATAATTTAAACTCTGAGTTTATACACTGTATATGTCTATAGTTCAAGACGTTATAAATAAGTGCATTTCACAAAATGCCCTCTCTCTGGGCACACAGTATGTTAAACCTATATGGTAGGTCTAAAGTTGGTGGGCAGATGTTGCAAGTTATCCACCTTATGGCCCACCTCTCTAGAGTCCATGTGTGTAACATCCAGCCATCTGTTTTCTGGGCTCCCTGATCCCCCCATTCTTTTAAGGCCAGGCCTACAGAGAGTGGTGGCAGCAGTGGCTTTTCGTGCAGTGAACAAATATCATACCGGCTCCCTTACTTTTTTAGAATGCTCAGGGAATGTGGAATGCATAATTTTAAGTCACCTTGTTATTTGCATTCTGCTTCTTGAGTTAAATCCGTTTAACCTAGAAGTTCTCTAATGAGATCTAATAAATTTAGATTATGTAAGTATTTATCAGTTTTCCAACTAATGATAACATCTGACAGGCGGAAAAAAAAAGAAAGAAAAAAACCCACAAAAATATCAAAAAAGCCCCTTTCAAGTGATAGGATGGCCTGAGCCATGACATTCTGCACTGTGATTCTATAAAATGTCACATGCTGAGCAGGTAAATTCTAATCTGTGAAAACTACTGGGTCATAACTAGGAATTTCACTGAGCACCACACAACTCCACATTCAACAGTGTATCCAGAGAGCCCATTGAAGTGTAGCATGGATATACTAAAGTAAGATCCACTTGTTGGAAACATAACAACCATAAACCCTGTGCAAGCAAGTATTGCCCTCTATTTTTGAACTTTGCTAATCTGATGTGAGCAAAAACATTAATAAATTATTTTTTTTCCATCCTGACATTTCACTGGACTGTGATTTCTTCTCTGTTTCATCCTTCTTTACTACAATCTTCTCAAATATATGCAGCATATCCAATCTGTAAAAAGAAACACTGCTATGAAGACAAATGAATTACTCTTGCTATGGAGATTCATCCATACTCTGGCCTCTAAACATGATCCACATTCACAATAAGAAAGTAGAAATAAAGAACAACACTCTTCGCCTTACTCAAAATGTTAGCATTATTTTGCATTCAACAAGGTAATGAACAAGGACCTGTAAGCAATACAATGATTTTTCTTCTTCTTCTGAACACTTTCTCAGTCTCACAGTTATGTTGGAATAGAAATGCCATAGAATCATAGAATAGAACCATAGAATCACCAGGTTGGAAGAGACCCACTGGATCATCAAGTCCAACCATTCCAATCAAATACTAAACCATGTCCCTCAGCGCCTTGTCTACCTGTGCCTTAAACACTTCCAGGGAAGGTGACTCAACCACCTCCCTGGGCAGCCTGGTCCAGTGCCCAATGACCCTTTCCATGATTTTTTTTTTCCTAATGTTCAGCCTAAACCTCCCCTGCCAGAGCTTGAGGCCATTTCCTCTTGTCCTGTCCCCTGTCACTTGGGAGAAGAGGCCATCACCCTCCTCTCCACAACTTCCTTTTAGGTAGTTGTAGAGAGCAATGAGGTCTGGAAACAAAGTTTTTCCTTTCCTAGCAAAAATCAAATTGTCTACTCCTGTATTTTCCATTTTTTTCTTTTAAACTTGCGATTTTTCAATAGTAGCTAGATTTTTGTCAAACAATACTTTTCAGCCTTAACACTTGCCCTCGCTGGCTCAACCTCCCTCTTCCGATTGCAGCCCCGTATTGCAACAGCAGCAGCGTGCTGAAGGGCAAACCAACATGAAGCTCCAAGCAAGCTATGTCACTTTAAGTCCTGACATCAGGATGAGGCATGTGCAAATGCTGAAACCAGGTCTGGAAAACGTGTCATGCCTGAGCTAGACCTTGAACAAGACATGGTTGCTCTTGCAGGGATGCAAGGGTCTGCAATGAAGATACAGACAGGCTGGTATTAAGGAGAGATCTAATGGAAGAGCAGACATAACTAATGACATGAACAACCACTACAGCTAAAAACTAAGAAAACATTTCTTAACTACAATTTGATTAATATTAGATGTATGCCTTTCTCTGGAATTACGTTTTTTAAGAATAATGGGATGATATTGTTTCTCTGTGTGTGTAGACTCGTCAATAATTCCTTTAATTAACTTAATTCAGTAAATTACTAATTAAATCTTGTGTTTAGATTGTAGCCTTAGAAAACAACGGCAGCATGTTACCTGTACCTCACACGAAGGGAGAATCAAGATTACCCTCTGCCTAGATTAAACTGGTTTAAATTTAAAAATCTATAGACTTTCTCTTACACAGTAGTTTCTCTATGCTGACCAGCACAGAACAGGGCTGAGAAATCACTTCTCTCAGTTCACTTTTCCTTGCACAGGAGAAGTATCCTGAGTGTGGCCAAGAGAAATTAGTTCTAAGAAAGATATTCTGAAGTCTAATGCAGAAAAAGCAAGAATAAAAGGCAGAAAGCCCTGTAGGGAGAAAGGGAGAAAGAAAGGCAGAAAGTTCTGATTAGTATGCCCCACTCAATCTCTGAATACAATCTTAAGATACAAACTAGACCCAGGTCTAAAAAAAGGAACTTTGCATTTGCACATTTGAACAATGTATTTCTATACAGACATACAGATGTCGATCTGTTTTAACCTGGTTTTACATGAAAATTTTGGAAAATCAAAACCTTTGCCAGGCTGTTGTGAGTAGACTCCTGTACATTCATTGATCCCCGTTTAAATTTTAATAGGCATTACACAGGTACTTTGTGCAAACAGGAAAGCGAGACTTAAAGACAGCAAAAGAAAAAGAAAGGATATTTATTAATGAACAGAAAAAAAGAATACTGATGTGATTACCATCAAAGCATCATTCTCATTAGATACAATTTCCTCTATTGGAAACTGTAAATTAGCAATATCAGTTAGCAGCATAAAACAATTTGAGGTGGTGTAATATATACAATTTTCTAGGACTGACTGTTTCTCAGTATATTGAATAAACACCAATGTTTTCTGACAATATAGCTCCTGGCCACAAAGTAGTCAGCAACTACCAAGAATAAAGATGAGAACAGACCAGCAAATCATACAGAAACTCTTACGTGAGTGAAATTAAAAAAAAAAAAAAGTAATCGAGCAAGAAAAGAAAAAGTAAAGAAATCCCAGAAAGGGAAAAATTTGGGAGGAATTAATGTAGTTTTACGCAATTAATACAGTATTACGCACACCTACAGAGTTAAAAAGAGAGTGTACTTCTTAAAAAGGGTTAATGTCTGTATAGTAATCTATATTAAAGGTAATTATGATTCCACTTACTTCACTATTTAGCCAAAGCAGTTAGAAGAGTGTGACAGCACTTCTAAGATTATTATGCTAGCATATTAAAACAAGGATGTGAATATTCTAGGCTGGGTTACTGGAAAGCAAAATTGTGCTAAACTAGTAGTTACTTGATCTCACCAAATGCTACACATCTCAGACAATCTTTAGGTTTGTGGGTTGACTTTTTCCTTTTTTTTTCCCCCCCCTTTTTCCCCCCCCCTTTTTTTTCCATTTAAAATCACAGAAATTTGACTTGAAAGGGATATTTTAAGGTCATATGGTTCAACCTCTAGCTTCAAGGATGACTACCTTTAATTCCAGATCAGATCACCAGTGGTTTTATCTTAAAGTCTTGGAAACACCTAAGGATAGGTAACCTGTTCTGGCTTCAGTCTATCACTACTGAGGTAAATTTCATTATGTCATCTCTGTAACTCTCCTTCAAGTACTCATACTCTCCTTTCCATGAAAACTATCACATCACTCCCTAGCCTCCTCAAACTCCCCATGTAAGCCATGCTCTGTGCTTCTAAACATCTTGGTAGGAAGTTTTTGGCAAATTCATTAGGAACATCATGAATATTATATTATTATATGCAGTAGTAAACATTAATAGTAATAGAAATGGTTCTGGATGCTTAAAAATTGTCACCAATAGACGTCTAGCTAGTTCAACCTACACCTCCCCTGGGAAGACTATTCAATATGGATAGGTAAATCTCAGATAAAATCTACCTCATCAGTAAGAACCCAATCTGATTTACTTTTCATTTCTTCAGTCTACCTTACTTACAAACTTCAGAATAGATCATAGAAATATAAATCTTATAAATATTTCATAATTTTTTAAGATTTAACTTGGCATCTTAAAACAGTAAAGTTATTTGGGATTTACACAGAAACATGTTCTTGCTCTAATGCTTTTATGGACTTCAGTGTTTTCATTCATCTCGTATAAACTGTGGCACATAGAGTGGTGGTTTGATCAAAACCTCTTACAACTTGATCACTTATAAAGAAAGATGAAGGCAATGTCTGAGAGAGACAGAGTGAAGACAAATCGAAGACAGGGAAAACAAACAGACAAGACAGTTAACTGTGTTACTAATAAGAAAACCACGAATTCTCTTTTTAGGCATGCTTAAGACTTTTATGTCCTTTTAGTTGATAATCTGTAAAACTACTTCATTACAGACAACAATTAAAAAAGGAAATCTCACGCAGGTTTCAAATAAACCTTGTTGCTTTTTGATTTCTAAAGCTTAATTAGAAAGTGATCAGACACCTGCCAAGAGCTTGTGAATTTACTTTTAATGAAGGTTAAAAAAATATGAATAGTGGAAACAGATTTTTTTCTTTATCTATATTCTATTCAGCACATAAGAAAGGATAACCTTTTTCAATATGCTTAGTATCATAACTCCACAGGTGTCCCAAATGCACCTATGAAGTAAATCAGCTTGTCTGCTGCCTGGAATTTAGGCTGCCTTGCCAAAAGTCTGCCAGTTTAACTGAATAATTCATGATGCTTTATGATGTGGACTACTGTCAACAAGAGAGACAAGAAGACTCGTTTTTCTTATGTCCTGAATTAGACTTAAAATATCAAACAAAGGGGAGAGGAAAATATGGTTTGGCTCTCCAATTCAAATAAGCTTCTCATCTTGCGAGAAATGCACTACATTGCTGCTAGTGAGTAGTTGTGTACTATAGTTAAATTGCTCTAATTAAGATCATGAGGAGCTGGTACGAATGAGAGTTTTTTGAGGAAGATTTAGCTAAACCCAGGAGGTAAACTGTAAAGGTAAAAGTAAACGGAAAGCAGTCCAACTTGTATAACTCACTATATATGGAATACTGCTCTCCTACCAAATTTATATCATGGAACGCATCAAGCATTACTTGTGTACCTAAAACCTTTCTGTGGGATTGAATCAAGCACAAAGATTATTTACAGGCCAAAAATACGTAGCAATGACATTTTGTGGGTGACGATCTGATTCTCAGTAATTATTACTTTTAATTCTATGGCAATTTGTTTTATCAAATGACATACTTTTTGTGTCAGGTATCTGTAACCTTTCACACATGATTGCACTTGGTATGGAATTATTTTGATAAGAGAATGTTAGTATAATGTCAGCACCATCAATGTTTTCATCTCTGAAGTGTTCCCATCAGAGGTGTGGGGTGACTGGTATAACCTCATTACTAGAGTGTGTAGGAGTGTGTCCTTGTCTTAAACTATATTTCTGCATAGACTCTATTGAGTGGGGTGGGATGGTAGGAAGAGAAAGTGGGACTAGAGAAAAGTGGGCTGAAAGCAGGCCTCATCAAATTGCAATGCTATCCAAAAATTGACACCTAGACTAAAATACCTTTTTTTTTTTTTTTTAAATACAGGAAGAGCTGAGCTTCTCCAAAGTCAATGTATTGCACTCTAGAACAACTTTCTAAGGCAAGTGAGATTAAGAGTCCTCTGGAGGTAGCTGATTCTCCCCAGTAAATATTAAAAAAGCCAGATGATCAGCTGAGATGAAGCACTAAAGTTTTGAAAACTTAAGAGTAATTCTGCTTTATATACTCCTAATTGCAGATCAGTCATTCTTGCCTTCAGAAAATGAGAATAGGGTTCATCTCATGTAACAATAGATTTATACAAGCTAACATGCTCAAATCTGAGCTTGTGACTCTGGATTTTCTTAACAGTCAAAAAAGACACGTAGATAAACGGGTAAGATTTCATAGGATCATAGGCTAAATCAGGCTGGAAGTGACCATAGCGTATCTCTAGCCCAACTCTCTACTTAAAGCTGTGTCAGCTCTGTGGTCAGATCAAGCAGCTCTGAGCTTTATCTAGTCAAGTTCTGAAAATCCCCAAGGATGAAGAGAGATGGAGAGACTGCACAACCTCTCTGGGCAACCTCTTCCACTGCCTGATTAGCCTCATGGGGGGAAAAAAAAAAAAATTCTCCTTATCTCTTCTCTTAACCATTGCCGTTTTAGCTTATGTCCATGGTATTTTGTCTTACCATATTGCTCTGTGAAGAGTCTGGCGCTGTTTTCTTGATAACCTTGTAGGCTGTTGTTAGCCCTGTTGGTCTGCCCCAGGGTCATCTCTTCTCCAGGATGAATTAGATCAGCCCCTTCAGACTCCCCTCACAAAGAAAGTGTACAGCTCCCAACCACTATGGTGGTCCTCTGCTGAACTTACTCCTGTTTGTTGTTGTATGTTCTCTGTTTATACTGTGAACCCAAAATTGGGCACAGTATTTTGCATATTGTCTAATGAGTAGTAACTAGATTGGAATGATCACTTCCTTCAACCCAGTGCCTCTGTTCCTATTATAAAACTGAGGAGGTTGATGGCCACCTTTGTCACCAAGGAATTCCTGACTCCTGTTCAGTTTGTTCCCTGCCATGACCATCAATCTTTTCTTCAGACCCATCAGTCACCAGCCTGTATCACTGGAAGGGACTCTTCTTTCTCAGGGGCAGGACTTTGCATTTGTACTTGTTGAATTTCAGAAGATTCCTGTCAGCCCACTCCTCCAGCCCATCTAGGTCTCTCTGAATGAAAGCCCTGCCTTCAAGCATATCCTAATCAATATTAGCTGGTGAATGAACCAACAAGGGAGGGTGCCCCCCTGGACCTGCTGTTTGTGAACAGAGAAGGCCTTGCGGGGGATGTGGCAGTAGGTGGATGCCTAGGACAAAGTGATCATGAGATGATAGGGTTTTCTGTTCTAGGTGAAGTGAAGAGGGTGGCTAGCAGGACAGTAGCATTAAATTTCCAGAAGGCAGACTTTGAACTCTTGACAAGGCTGGTTGGCAAAGTCTCATGGGAGACAGTACTTAAGGGCAAGGGAGCCCATGAGGGCTGGGAGCTCTTCAAAAAGGAAATCCTAGCAGCTCAGGAGAAAGCCATCCCCATGTTCCAGAAAAGAAACCGGCAGGGGAAAAAAACAGCTTGGTTGAACAGAGAGATCTTGAGTGATACCAAGAAGAAGAGAAATGTTTATGGGCTCTGGAAGAGGGGACAGGCCTCTTGGGTGGACTACAGGAGGGAAGTGAGATTGTGTAGAGAAAAAATCAGAAGGGCTAAGGCTCAACTAGAAATCAGATTGTCAAAGTCTGTGAAAGATAACAAAAAATCCTTCTATAAATATATAAATAATAAAAGGAGGACTAGGGAGACCATACAGTCCCTATTGGACACAGAAGGAACAACAGTGACAGGGGATGAGGAAAAGGCTGAGGTACTTAATACCTTCTTTGCCTCAGTCTTTAATTGTAAAGAAAGTTGTTCCCTCTGTGTACAAATCCAGGAGCTAGAGGAGCAAAATGAGGCTCCCGTGATCAAGGAGGAAGTGGTCAGAGCCTTGCTAGCCCGACTAGACACCCACAAGTCTATGGGGCCGGATGGGATTCATCCAAGGGTATTGAAGGAGCTGGCGGATGTGCTGGTCAAACCCCTTTCCATCATTTTCCAACAGTCCTGGAAGACTGGGGAAGTTCCACCTGACTGGAGGCTGGCTGATGTTGTGCCCATCTACAAGAAGGGTCGCAGGGAGGACCCAGGAAACTACAGGCCTGTCAGTCTGACCTCAGTGCCAGGGAAAGTCATGGAGCAGGTGATCTTGAGTGCTATCATGAAGCACATGCAAGAGAACCGGGTGATCAGGCCCAGTCAACATGGGTTCACCAAAGGCAGGTCTTGCCAAACTAACCTGATCACCTTCTATGACAAAGTGACTCGGCTGCTGGATGAGGGAAAGGCTGTGGATGTGGTCTTCCTGGACTTCAGTAAAGCCTTTGACACAGTTTCTCACAGCATTCTGCTTTGGAAACTGTCAGCCTCTGGCCTGGACAGGCGCACACTCTCCTGGGTGGAAAACTGGTTGGATGGCCGGGCCCAGAGAGTGGTGGGAAATGGTGTGAAATCCAGCTGGAGGCCAGTGACAAGTGGGGTTCCCCAGGGCTTATTGCTGGGTCCAGCCCTGTTCAATGTCTTTATCAATGACCTGGATGAAGGTATTGAGTGCACCCTTAGCAAGTTTGCAGACGACACTAAGCTGTGTGGAAGTGTCGATCTGCTGGAGGGTAGAGAAGCTCTGCAAAGGGATCTGAACAGGCTGGACCGCTGGGCAGAGTCCAATGGCATGAGGTTTAACAAGGCCAAATGCCGGGTCCTGCACTTGGGGCACAACAACCCTATGCAGTGCTACAGACTAGGAGAAGTCTGTCTAGAAAGCTGCCTGGAGGAGAGGGACCTGGGGGTGTTGGTTGACAACCGACTGAACATGAGCCAGCAGTGTGCCCAGGTGGCCAAGAAGGCCAATGGCATCTTGGCTTGTATCAGAAACGGTGTGACCAGGAGGTCCAGGGAGATTATTCTCCCACTGTACTCGGCACTGGTGAGACTGCTCCTCGAATACTGTGTTCAGTTCTGGGCCCCTCACCACAAGAAGGATGTTGAGGCTCTGGAACGAGTCCAGAGAAGGGCAACAAAGCTGGTGAAGGGGCTGGAGAACAGGCCTTATGAGGAACAGCTGAGAGAGCTGGGGTTGTTTAGCCTGGAGAAGAGGAGGCTGAGGGGAGACCTCATTGCTCTCTACAACTACCTGAAAGGAGGTTGTAGAGAGGAGGGTGATGGCCTCTTCTCCCAAGTGACAGGGGACAGGACAAGAGGGAATGGCCTCAAGCTCCGCCAGGGAAGATTTAGGCTGCACGTTAGGAAAAAATTCTTCACAGAAAGAGTCCTTGGGCACTGGAACAGGCTGCCCAGGGAGGTGGTTGATTCACCTTCCCTGGAGGTGTTTAAGGCATGGGTGGATGAGGTGCTAAGGGGCATGGTTTAGTGTTTGATAGGAATGGTTGGACTCGATGATCCCGTGGGTCTCTTCCAATCTGGTTATTGTGTGATTCTATGATTCTATGAACTGACTCACTCAATTTGGTGGCACCTGCAAACTTGACTGTATGTCATCAACAGTCACTAATAAAGGTTTTAACAAGACCCTCCACAGATATCTACAAGTTGTGATCACATCTGGTGCTCTGGATCCTCCTGCCTGTTTTACAGGTTCCACGTTTTTCTGTATATATACCTAAGGGAGGTATCCATTACCTATTTTTTGTCATTTCTGAAGTCTCTCTTCCATAACTCGGAAACCTTTGCTTTCTACTCTTTACCACTTCCTCAGTCACAACTCAAACTCCTAGTTTAAAGCTCTCCTTGCCAGGATGGCCAGACTGTTGGCAAAGATGTTCTTGCCCCACTTTGCCATGTGGACCCTATTTCTACCCAGGAGTCCTCTATGTTCAAAGGAAATCCATGGTCATAAAAGCCAAATCCTTGTTGTTGACACCACCTGTTGAACTAGGTGTTATCCAGCAAGATTCATCTGCTCCCACCTAAGATTTTCCATTTTACCAGCAGAACTAAAGAGATAACATCTGGGGTCCTATGTCCTTCAACACTAGAGCCCTATAAGTCACTCTTGGTTTGTTCCAGGCTTTCCCTGACAGGAAATTTTAGACAGTTAAATTCAGACATTTTTCCTACTGGATGTTTTCACCTCAGATATCACAGAAACACTTTTAATAGGCAGTGATATCCGAGACATTCATTAGCAAGTGGATTTACTATGTGGTATTTTTCCCTTGTCTTCTCCATTTTCTTTCTAGCTTTACTTCTTTGGAATTACTCAAGCTGATCATAAATTATGAGGCTATTCAGGAAATACTGCTTCCACACACACAAAGTCATAAAACAAAAAGCTGATTAAGGTCAGCTTGGTTTGCTGAAGCTAACATTACTTAAATTCATACTTTCACTAAAAACCTCAGTCTGAGTTTACCAGCCAGCAATGAGGATATTGCAATGATTTAATCCAATAGTGAATTTCTGTTCACATCATGGAGTGTGATTCCATGGAGAACATATTAATACAATTATGCTAAGAGGCTATTTCATTCCTTTTTGGAGGTATGAAATGCAAGATAAATTACTGTAATAAAACCTGTCTCTCTGCAGCTTATCTGTAATAATCTGGTTAAGAAACCAGTGGTATATGTAGTTGTTTCACTGGACAGTATGTGAAAAGAAACTGATTATTTTATTGTAGGTAGAGACAAACTGTAAGGAAAAAAAATAATAAGCTCGTCTGTTTTCCTATAAATGCAATGAATGAAAATTACCTGTTTCACTTTCATTGCATAAAATATGGAAGGAAATATTTTTTTTTGGTAACAGAAATTCCTACTTTAACTGAATGCTATATCTGACGATGACTCTGAATAGCCATAATATTATCAATATCATATTATGTTAGAAAATTGTTCAGATATTTTCATTTTCAATCAGAAGTTGCAAATTTTAGGCACAAGCATTAAACTAAATAGACTCAATATTAAAATGAGTATTGCATCAAGTCAAATGAAATTGCTGTGTTCACATGTAATCTGTAGTAATCCTACTGTCACTTAGAAGCATAGTAATTTTTACATTCATGCCTTGTAGCTAATGCCATCAGTGCTGTGTAAAAATAATAACATTTCCGTAGACTTCAGAAATAAATTGTTCATATAGGATTTTGCCATTTCTCTTACTCTTCCCAATTCTGTTCTGTTTATGGGGCACTTCTGGCCAAGGTTAGATGACATGCAAATGAGGCTCCAGCTGCCTTGCCGACTTTGTTTGTATTACAGTCACTGGCAGTAGAAGAAGCAGGGTGCACTCTGTATTGCATTCCAGCAATGTAAGAGGTGAGGTGTGTGCTAGCCTGGAGAATGCCAAAAGGGGAGGTAGCATGCAGCACAAAAGGACTTCTTTACGTTGCATTAACTGCAGCTTCACTTACCTCATCCCCTAAATTCTCTTGATTCCTTTCTAAACAACCTGAGCAATATTTCTGAAAATCAATGATGTTTCAGAATGACTTTTCAATCTGATGATTTAGTTGACTAACATAATTCTTTTTGTGCCACTTAACAAAATATAGTTCTATTGGCAAATATACTAAACTTCAGGAGACGTTTTGTATAACTCATGACTAACGGTGATTAAAAAAAAACAACAAAAACCAAAACACATCAGTGTCCTTGCTGTGACCCATTTTCAAATATACACTAAATGATGATACTCCATTTAGACATTAAAGAACTGAAACAGTATGTCAGGACAAAAAATAGAGCTACTGTTTTGGGGGTAACAAAAACAAACTGTGCAGGCTGAGCACGTGCCATGGTAGTGTTGGCACCAGTGCTGCAAATATTGCTACTGCAGATAGGTGTTCCTGTCTTTCTTCTACACTGACGCTGAGATTTGATAGACATAGTTTTTGTTCCCTCACTCTTGTCTGTAATAATCCTATACAGAAATGAAAATTGAATATATGGCTTCTGCCAAGTGTTTTGATTTGCTGTTCATTCTACCTCCTGCTCCGGAAGTGAGGTATCTGCTATTGTCAAATATTTTGTCTCAGCATCAGTACTAGTAAACCCATAAGTACGATGTCTGCTGCAAGACACCCAGATTCATCTCAGCCATTGTCATCTCATCTGTTGTAAGCAACTAACAGCAAAAGAAATTATCATTTTCTGTACCCTCATGTCCAATAAATTGTCAAAACCTAAAATGTTGAATTTTAAATCAAAATGTAGCAGCATGAATAAAGGCTGTAAGTTCATATTTACAGATCCAATTTGTATGTGAAGTATTTGAGCAAAAAATTCAGAAAAAAAAAAGCTACTGTATCCAAAGAAACAAACATTAGATGTGATTGTCCTCTGTCAGGGTGTTAAGTTTGATTCTCTGTTACAGAGTGTTATACTTCAATGTGCACAGTGGATTGAACCATAATTAATCTGTTATACAAACAATCACAGATGTTAAAAGTCTATGAAAGTATAGGAAAATGTGAAAAACATTGAAATAACTGTAGCTTTTAAAATTAAGCTTGTCTTACCTTATCCACAAAAAGCTCTGGTTCTTTTTGATTAATGCATCCTCATAACTCATTGACTGATTGTTATGATCTCCCAAACAGTGAAACATGATAACGGGAATGCAGTAATCAATATTATCGGCAAATATCACAATCTCTGTGTTGGGATTTAAGGGAACATGACAACATTCCTGCAGCTGACAGACACACAGATATTTCCATTTTTCAAAGGACACACCATTCATCCTTCATATAAAAACATAACAGCTGCCTCTTCAATCAGGAAAATCCTACAAACTGAGCAAAATTTGGAGAAGCCTCATATATTTAAATGCTATATTTTTATATTGTTTAGAATTTCGGATGGCTTTTTTTAGCTTATTTTTCATAAAATGGAAAGCAGCGATCTTGTAGAGTATAATCTACAATCACCAGTGTGACATTAGAACTGCAGCCCAAAAAAATTCAGGAATTCTTTTAAAAAGAAGAAATTAAATAAGTAGGGATAAGAAAACAAGTCCCTATTAATCCCACATCTGAATTTTAGATTTCATGAGTGTAAGAAATGACTGAGGTGTTCTATTGCACAGGAAATTGGATTTGCACATAGAAGATTTCTTAATTACATACATTTCTATAGGAGAAGCTTTTCTGGAGCTATGGCCTGCCTTGTCTTTGAAATCTTTGCTAATAATATTACAATCCATAAGGAAAGGTTATCATATACTTAGGGTGACACTGAATAGCAATGTTAGCATTTTTTTATTTTCAAAGGTCAAATATTATCTTATAGAAACAGACTAATATTTCCAAACTAGTATGACAGCTGTAAATCTTCTTCAAGTAACAGAACTGATAAAAGCATCACTAAAAAGATGTGTTTATTGAATGAACAAATGTCACAAGCTTCTTCAGATGAAGGCTGCCTGCAACAAAGACTCTGGAAGAATTTGACTTCTACTGATAAAGCGATTTGTTATCCAATTTTCTGGTTCTGAAGAATCTACAGGATATGAAACTAGAGCAATCTTTAAAATCTATTTGTATTTTTTGAAAAATAATGTGAAGCAAAGACTTTGATTTTCCTCTGTGAACTAAAAATATATTAGAAAAAAAAGAATCTCCTCCCTGCCTCACTACTAGAAAACTCAAAAGTAATAATTCAGTTTGAGAATAGTTTCCAGGTCATAAATCATGTGAGAAATAAAGAATTAATTGAGAAGAAACTCTGTTGCACCACTTCATGAATCTGGGGATACTGGCTGAAAATTACAAGGTAGTTTTGATTGACCTTCATTAACACAAATTCAAGAGTTCAACTGGTTTGACTGGTCAACTGGATTATCTGCACACTCAGAGGTTCTCAGGTCTGGAACGGAGGCTTAGAATGAGCCAGAGAAACAGGCATGGCCCCTGCTCTTTGAGGAAGATACAGGGGATGTATCGAATGTATGTAGTGAAGATGATCTTTGGAAAATCTACTGGAAGCCTAGTTGCAGAACAAGAAGTACAATATAATGAAATAATGAAGGAAAAGATGAAAATAACTGCACTGGCATTCCTTTGTGTCAGTCCTTTAAATCCATATGTTTTGCAGTTCTCAGCAACAGAATACCACTGTTCACCTTATCATGCTTTTAGCTTTAGTGCATCATTAATCCATGTCTTATTTGCACGCTCATTGAGCTCATATGCATCTCAGAGATGCTAACAGAAATACTACAAAAAGAACCAGCCCAGTGTATTACACAGAATTTATGTACGTGACCTATAATATCTAATTTTTTTGAACACCATCATTTATCTTTATTGACCTAAATATATTTAAAACATAACATCATGCCTTTTTCCTTTTTCATGCAACATTACCTTTTTTTCTGCTTCTAACCTAAACCCTGTAAACATAACACCTTCTTGCCTACCTCTTCCTCTGCTAGTCTCTTCCTTTCTCTCTCCCAAACTGACTCCTTCCTATATTTTGTAAAAGTTACTTCTTCCGCCTTTACACCTTTTCTCATACCCCCCTCAACAGACATTCATCATCTATTCATCATCTTATAAAGAGGACCTAGAAATACCACTTGTAACCTAAAAGACAAAAGAAGTACGTCTGCTAACCAAAGAGTTGCTTGAAATCCAGACTAATGTTCAGGCAGAAAACTAACTGTGTACTGTCCAAATAATCCCCACTGCTGGAAAATGGGATTGTGAAGGGATTTCTAACAGTACAGAATAGTTGGAAGGAAATTCAGGGGGCTAATATTTCTTATCAGCTATAAAAAGTAGGCTATTTTAGTAATGCTTTAAGAGACTCATATTTTCTAACATCATATGTAAAATTAAGATAAGCTTATAAGGATTTGTGACTATGTTACTTTGTTAATATGGATAGCAAATGTAAAGCTAACTGTTGAGAAATTAAATCCCTTGGAAATACTTTATAGATCTACTTCTCTAAATTTCTTCCAGGAGTAGCTTAAACAAAACCAAAAGAAGGTATTTGCATGTGCTGATTGAAGTAGGGATGGTCCTGAAGGAGTTTGTACTTGAGCATACAAATGTGAAATAAAATCAAATTAGCATGCTAAGGAAATTAACACTAATATAAATACATTCCTGAATAGTCCCAGATAGCTAATCCCTGGGAAGAATAACTTGAATTCTGTTTTTATTTATGAAAATAGAATCTATTACGAGTTCTACTCACTAAAAATGCTCTAAGCCTTAGGCTATGCCTAAAGGCAGAGACATTATATATGCTGTAAATGCCAACTATTTCAAGTATTTCTTCTTAAAGTTACCCTAAATGTGGCAAAATTATAATAACATGTAATGTTTGACATTCAATTACATTAACAGTATCCATATATACAAACGAATTTCCTGTTTGAATTATTTGATAGATCTAATTAAATTATAATTTAAAATATTATTAATCCTTGTTAATCAGCAGCAATGAATGAAGGTGCCTCGAAAGTAAAAAGTTTATACTTTCATTCAAAGCTTCAAAGCTAAATCAACTTGTTGTGCAACTAATTCAGTAATGAACGTAAAAGCAATTAGCATCTAAAAATCTGAAAAAAGGAGTTAAAATCCATTAATAATGAAGAAAAATACACCTGTAATACATCTAGAACCCTTGCTTTTTTAAGGTAATAGAAGTAAGATAGTATTCTTCTGTGATACAGATGTAAAAAAAAATAATCTAGAATTAAAAAAAAATAAAAAATATTAATAATAAAAAACCTTTTAGGATGCCAAGAAAGGAGTATTCTTAAGAATATGAATTCCCAAGCTTAACCTTTCTTTTATGTCTTATACAAGGCTATATATACATGTCTTACTAATCCAGAAACTTTACTTAGTTTTCTGAATCTGTGACCTCCAGAGATTTGTTTAAACTCTAACACACAGAAAATAAAGTAAACAAACTGTCAAAATAATTCTTTAATCTTATCAGGTTGTTTCAAAACCAGCCTTCCATATTAGAGATATGAATTTTAGAAGTTGTTCTGGCAAGAATCTCAAATTTACAGCATCTATTATTTTACATACGCACTTAGCAGATTCTGAGATCATTTATAACTTTGCTAATGATAAAATACTCCCACAAAACAACATCTTACTATTTCAGTGTGTTTTCATTTAAAAGAAGAGAAATAAACTTAACTTGTAAGTTTTGAATGAGGGCTCATGCTGAAACTAAGGATTTGCCAGGTACAGAAATTTTATTCGGGTTTAAGGATACTTGTAAACAAGTAATGCCCATTTCTGTGTGTGTGTGAATTTGCATGGACTAATATTATATATTACAAGCAGCCTCAATTATATTTCCAACCACTTGATAGTTTAGATTTGGTATAAGGAAGAATTTTGTTTACAATGAAGTGATGTAACGCTGCAACAGGCACCCCAGAGATATGCTAGATGTTCTATCCCTAGAAATATTCAAGGCTGAGTTGGATGAGGCTGTGAGCAACATGATCTAGTTGAAAATACCTCTGCTTATTGCACGGGGTGGTGGACTAGATGACCTTTATGGTTCTCTTCCAACACAAACCATTCTATGATAATCATAATAAACTTCCATCTTGCAATATATTAAAGCTTTTATTACAGAAAAAAAAAACAAGGGAAAAACAGGAAGAGAAAAGGAAGGGGAAAGGGGAAGAGAGAAGGAGAATGGGAAAAGGGAAAGGGAAAGGGAAAGGGGAAAGTAAAAAATGGAAGGGGGAAGGGATAAAAAGTGGAAATAAATCAGGTTAAATGCTGGTCAGCATATTCAACTGAATATTCTACAAGAAAAAGAAATTTTCTAAGAGCAATTGACTGCTGACACCAGACATGAAAAAGGACTTGATTCTGGAGCTGCAAGGTTAATATTCTGACAACAGTTCCGAATTCATCTTAGAAATGTTCATTTTGAAATAATGGTGGGGGTGGTGTTGTTTCTTTATGTTAAATGGACTAACTTATCACAGGTATGCTCTCTCTGTTTTTAGCATCCTTGTTCTACAAAGGAACTATAGATCAGAAAAAGTAAATTATAAAAGCTAAACATAACCTGAACTCTAATAATCTTTCTTATACTGAGAAAACAGCATGACTGTAAAGCTTGTTTAGTATTAACTTTACTAACACACAGGATGCTGCAGCTTTTACTGAGCTGGAACAGTGAGGTGCATATGCTGATGGAAATACATTATTCTGAGTGATACGAAAAAAATTGTGAAAGCTACAAAGAGAACTTATACTGCAGTGAAACCAGATGATAAAATGGCAGCTGAAATCCAATGTCAATAAACACAAAATAATGCACGTAGAAAAAAAATCAACCAGCTTTAATTATAGATGCACAGGAGTATAGCTATTATCATCTCAGAGAGAGATCTGGGAATCAAACTAGAAATATTTCAAAAGAACCATCAACCTAGAGCTCAGTAGTTGTCAGTATTGGAAGCAGAATGAAAGAAGTTTCTAAGAGAAGAACACAGAACAAAACACAAAAAAGTGCCCATCATTACGAAGCTACATTAGCCATCTCAGTTCTTTGGCTAGCAGGCATATTTATCTTATATTTTAGATAACTTATGGAATTTCCAGCTTCTCTTCGTAAGCTGATGAATAATGGATGAATATCTGTTAATGGGTGTGTGAGAAAAGTGCTGAAGGTTGAAGAAGTTACTTTTACAAAAAAATGAGGAAACTCTGGAGCTGCACCAACATGACTAACTTAATTAGTTCACTAATATCTTCCTTTAGCAGATAGATTAGTACAGCTGATTGATGCATGCATTGTGGGCAAAACCTCCCACTATTCTTCTTACCCCAAAAAATGTTCAAGAGCAGCCCAGTGGAAGGCAAAAAGATGTATATTTTTGGAGACATATTACATTATTGACTTCCCCTGTTTCACCTTCGTGGTTGAGGTTCTCCAATCCATTACAAATATGAGAACAAAATGGGATTCTATTCCTATCTACAGTTGAATCCATACCTGTTCCTTTTATTTCAGCAGGATACAAAGCTAATTACAGCTTTTAATCTCTTGGAAATGTGTGCTATTACCACTGCAATTATTCAGTTGCTTGGTGTTGCCTTTTGATTCATCTCATTAGCCAACCTCTAATTTTAGTTAACTGGGCCTCAATGTTTAGCTTCTTGTCCTTTCTTCATGCTCTCCTCATCCTCTATGTCCCTCTGCGCGATCTTTGCAATCTTGCTTATTTTTCATGAAAGTATAGTAGCCCAGCATCCAATAACACTACTTAAAAAAGGAAAACAATACCCCAAAAAGCAAACATCGTGAAAACATCACCATCTAGCATAATATCCTGAGACTAACAGATGTAAATAAACAAATAGCAAAGGAAGAGATCTTTGGACACTCAAAAACGTTCTTAAGACATTGCTAGGACTTTCTCTGCTCTGTGTCGACTAGTTTGAAGTTCTTCACTCTTTCTTCTCTTACACGTCTTCAGCTTTAATGCATATCCACACTTTACAGTGTCTTTTCTATGGTTGTATCCCCTTCACACCTTATCGCTTCAGAATCTCTTTTCATCACACATTCCTGTCATCTAGCTATACCACCTCTCAGTGGAACTTAATTCCTCTGCAGCTCTACAGAAATAGACAAAAATGGAATGAGATTTTTTGGTCTCAGATTTGTTTAGTAAGTCCTGGTCTTTTATCCACCTTCTTTCTATTTAACTCTTCAGGAGAGGGACTAATTACTATTCTGAGCTTCTACAGTGTTCAGCATAATGAAGGATTACAAGTGTTTGTCCTTGTGCACTACTAAGGCAGTCACGAGTAACAATAACAACAAGAATCTTGCCAGTCATTATTTATAAATGCACCCATTTTTTTTCTAACCTTGCCCATTTTAACTCACCTAAGTAGTCAGAGCCTTTGCCCTGAACCCAGTCTCATTTTGCTCTACAGGATGTGACACACTTTTGGTGATGGGAGAAAAAAACAATGCCAGAATAATTTACAAACACATCATTCTTCTTCCTAAAAATCACTTACAAAAACTAATGTTAACAGGCTACTGAACGCTATCCCAGTCTGAAGATAGGAAAAAATTTCTGAGTCTGGGTATGCAAAGTGTTATTTTCTTCATATGTTGATGGAATGCTGATACAAGCGTATCCAGCAGCCACACTCAATTTTCAGGAAAGATCTCTATTTGTGATTTTATCTGCAACTGTACTATTGAATGACCACTAGAAAATGGTAGCTATACAATCTACACTTGAAACAGAAATCAGTACTGCTCTACTGAAAGCGACAATAAAAAACTTTGGGAGATAAATAATCTTTATAAAACATACAAAACATAAACATTTGGTTTCAGTAGCTACTGAATGTCTTGCCAAAAACAGGAAAGGCCTTTAAAGATAGTTATGCCTTATTTTTTCTCAAAATATCTATGCCTGTTCTTAACGGAACTCATATAAGCTGCTAGTTATCTCTACTTACTCAGCCACTCTGCCTCGGCAGCATAATGAAATTCTGGTATGAGGATAGTACGTCCTATTAATGGAAGTACTATGGACACAGATGGTTATCAAGGCTACAGATTGCCAAACGCCAGGGCCCATTTTCTAGCTAAAGCAGTATTTAGACTCAACAAATCTGGGACACAAATAGCTTTGTAGAAAGCATACTCCAGTATTCTGCAGAAGCCTCTACTGTTGAAATCCAAGCAGATGGGGGATAGGGTAAAGAGAAGGAAAGGAGTGTCTACCCCATTCTCATGATTTTTTTTTCTCATGCTGTTTTGAAATTGGTAGAATCTTTTAAAGACCATTCACTGATAAAAAGTGTGATAATACAGAATCATTTTATCATATAGTATTGTACATGCTTACAAATAATGCTGATTAATGCATTAAGCAAGTAAGCAAGAACAACAACTTTTTTTCAAACCAGGAGGTTCAAGGTGTAATTTTTTCAAGTTAAGTTGGAAATGCTGCTTTGTAAGGTTGCAAACATCAATTTGTATAATAAAATTAAATTATCATTCTTCCTCAAGTATTGGCCTTTGTATATTGTTCCTTAAAAAAAAGGTACCTTGAGTCTTTTTATGGTCTTATTTTTATTTATGTGCTTATTTTATGTAACCTCTTTTTACATGACCCAGCAGATTACAAACTGCCACTTGCAGCAACTCCCATGTGCAGTCCTTTTCACCTGTGTGCCAAAAGCTATTCCATGTGATTCATTCTACAGAATTACATAGCCTAAATTACTCCATGTAAGACATATCTATATGAAGAGCTAGAAAAAGTGAGAATATAACTGATGTTTTTCGAGGACAGACATAACCACAAGGGAGAAAGAAATAACTGTGTCTGAATGAAATAGGAATTCAGAAACCAACTATTGTAAACTTTGAACAGTAAGAAGCATGAGTAGGGATCTAGCATTACTGTGGCAAGGATGCAGAGGTGAAGGTCACATCCCTAGAGGAAACAAATTATCATTAATCCCACAGTTGAAAGAACATTATTTTCTGATTTTGGTTGCTGGTTTTAATTCAAATTCATCCAGAACATTAGATCCACAGATGATCCAAGGTTTCACAGCTGTGCATACATAATGTTTTTCATATAAAACTCCCTATTCCAAATAAAAGCCTGCAGTAGATTATTTCTTTATAGAGAAAAGTACACAATTTAAAGTAATTGTCATAAAAAGTTAATAAATGGAAAGCATTAATACAAAGAATTTCAGAACAGAAATTATTTTATATATGAATCTGAACCCTTTTCCAAATTTCTTTCTTATGGGAAGCTCTTGACTGCATTGATTCCATTATTTTTTTTTATTATATCAATCTATCCAAAAGTGCACTGATCCGGTAAATTCAAATTCAAGGAAACAGGTTCATTAGCTTCAGTAGCATTCTTAATTTGACTAAAGAGGTAAAGTATGTGAACCTTAAATTATAAGAATCTCAAGATAGGAATCATGTCTCTCTCTGTCTGAGTAGGCTTCTTTATTAATTCTATAATGGGATCTAAACTTACGTTCATGTTCCAGATATAGTCATCAACATCTGAAAGAGAAGCAAAAACTGCTTCATGTACAGAAACCTTTCCATAATCTTTGTTTGCACAGTGGACACAATGTCATTTTAGAATTTCCTACACAAAGAACTGGCACCACCTAATTCATAATAAATTAGTTTAGCCATTGTAATAGACGAATGGCCTCTTACACTGGTTTAAACCTGACTTGAGTCCTTTGGCTTGTCCCGGAAACTATACTCATGGGTATAATTAACAGCTTAGGACAATTACAACTCATAAGTTGCTTAGTACAGTACTGTCCAGTTTCTCTCTTAAGAGAATTTTTTACATGCAAAGTCATCCTCAACCAGACAAGTAAATTTGCAGCAAAAGCACTAATTGTTGGGGAAAAGGTTTGTGTTTTGGCCTTTAAGCTCCTGATTTATTTCTCCTAATGCCACATAATAATAGTAATACAACAGGATTTTATATTTACTATGTATTTATTCATAAAACTATTTTTATATATAAAATTATATATAAATTAATAGAGAGGTAAACCTGAAAACCACCATGCAGTTATGACAAAATAAAACCTTTTGCAGAGTAAAGTACCTACAGAACTGAAGGCACCATGGTACTTGCCATATACATTTTGTTTCTCAATAAATAAAACAAAGGGCTCTGTAATGTGCAAAGAGATTTGAAACTATCCACACTTTATGTTATCTAGACGAATACACCAAAATGTGCTAGATCAGTACCTGATGCTGCCAAGAAATGCAGATAATGCAGTTCATATCACTGGTAAAGGAAGCCAGCACCAACAGAGCACCTTTTAGTGTATGAAGGTGAAATCATAAAATAATTAAGTTCTGATTTGAATCAAAATGAACAGAGGTCAGGAACTTAAAATACTCATACAGACCGAGACTTCCGCCTCTGAGGTCTGACAAATGCAAAATTGCAAGCCCCTGTTCTTTTGCATACAGAATCTAAGAATTGCTCTTCAGGAAATCTGGCACTAAAAGCCTAGTAGTATTTTCCTAACAGTGAAGACCCACTCCACTATTCTAAACCTAATTCCCCTTTTGCCCCAAAACTGAGAGGCTAGTAGGCTTCACCAGTTTATCTGTCTGCTGCTCACCACTTCACCACTTCAATAGAGAGCTGCTAATATTCAAACTGAAATTACTATCCAAGCTGCCTGCATTTGAAAATCTGAACTTGAGATAGAGACTGTACAAAAATACAAATTCAAAGAGACAAATAGACACCTGCGGGAGATTATGAGGTCCTCTGAGGTCAAAGGTACAGAGAAAACCTTGATATTATTAGATAAAACATAGTGAATCCTTGATCCAGTTTCACAAAGTCATATCACATTAAAATTGGGTTCCAGCTGCTTTGTGGAAACATTGTTAGTCTTATCCAAGGAAACTTAACCTCCAGCTGGGCACAAACCCCATCAGGTACCACCCTCACATGACCACACAGTAAAACAGAGGGAGGACGTGTCAGTGCATGCAAGAAGTTGACACTGAATCTGGCTCATATATCGTATAGGCAGGGCTATGCTGGGACCCACACTCGGTGCTTCAGCCCTCTTTTCCACACTCCAAAGTTGGCATTTCCCTTGGCTTTATACTTGTAAATAATGATTACATTTCCAAAACTTATGTCAAAATTGAATTATTCTGACTTAAGGCTGTTAAAGCAAGAATGCAAATACTGAATCTAGGGTAACTACTTGCTTTAAAAAAGCTCCTCAGACTTGGTCAGTGTTCTCAGCAAACGCTCAATGTTTTATGCTTCACAAAATTAAAAATTCAGTAATGCATGCAGTGCTGGAGCCTGAAGTTTAAAATATCCTTGCTTCTCTTTGTAGAAGACATCTATGTTACCAAAGACAGCCTGTTCTTAACATCTTTTAAGTTGTATTACACACATCTCAGACAGTAAACTTTAAAAATACATATATATACATATATAAAGCTGATAATTCTCAAGGAAGATTGAGTCTTGCAAGTACATAGGACTGTTAAAGGAGATATTTAGGATCTAACCAGCAAAACAGTGACAAAGAAAAATGTTTAAAAAATGATAATTGGATAGAAAAGAGGTAATTCTTTTTTTCCGTGGGTTATTATTGTAATGCCAGTGTTAGTCAATGCGTCAAAACATCCTTTTAGAACAAAAATATTCACTTTTTTCTACCAGAAATAAGAATTTACTTCTACATTATGATGCAAAATAGAGATTGCTACATCTTCTCTTTGTTGAGGTGAGGAACATCCAGCCTTTGGGCTGACTTCATTCCATACTGCCCTGGCCCACTCTCTCCAACATCTTTATCTTTCATTCTTCCCTCTTCCAGCTCTTTCCAACCACTCTGTATCAAGTAGCTCTGTGTTGCTACATCTCTTTGCTTTACTCCACACTAGGAGCGTCTTCCTGAAACCTCATCTTTTCGTATGAACAATGTACCACTTCAGCAATACTGCCCCACAGTTCCTCAACTGCCGCCCTTCTGTCAGTCCTGTGGCCCACATCTCCCCCTCTGCAGGTCACTGAATCAGCAAACATTAGTGGGGAGCTACGTGGGAACATTATTGAATTGGAGGATATTTATATTTATATTTATATTTTGCAGGGCAACAAAGAGAGTCTGGACATGGGTCTGTGCCGATTGCCCTGGTGATGTACAAAAACAGTTGTCTAGTAGAGTGTCAGAGATGCAGAGGAATACCACTGCTGTAGCATAGAAGGACCGAACACAAGCGATTATGATGTGTAGTAAAGACACTAGGCACAAAGGTAAAAAGTCAATGTGCATCACAGAATGCAGGGAAATATAGAATAACTTTGGAGTACAAAATGAAGTATAGGGGAGAAGACTGAATGCCTTCAAAAAAAAGTGCATCAGAGGTATTTTCCAATTCTATCCATGATAAAAATAAAAAAAAAAAAATCTTTATTGATTGCTATGGGGAGAAAAGGTTCAGGGGAAGAAGTGGTAATTAATTGGCTGGAAGGTGAGTCTGACTCAGGAAGGTTAGTAACTGCTAGCTTATTTTATTTCTTTATGTAAGAAGATGAATTTACCATGGGAGCTCACAGCATGAACAATAAACAGAGGGTACTTTTTGTATGCTTTAGAAAATATGGAATGGACAAGAAAGTTCTTATCACCTTCAGACTTATTAAGTTTTGTAATGCATCTCTTTATTTCATGTATTCTTTCCCCTTCTTGTCATATGTGCCACTCTCCCTTCAAATGAGAGTCGGTTTCACAGGAAATCACACAGTCTCTCAGTTTTGCTTTCACTATACCACCTTTTTTTCTTGCTGACTACAGTTTAGCTCTGATATTCTTTCTCTCCTCTCCTTTAAGGAGAGGCAATTCTTTCCTCCATCACTTTTAATAAATAATAAATAATAAATAATCCATAAGAAGGATGTTGAGGCTCTGGAACAAGTCCAGAGAAGGGCAACAAAGCTGGTGAAGGGGCTGGAGAACAGGCCTTATGAGGAGCGGCTGAGAGAGCTGGGGTTGTTTAGCCTGGAGAAGAGGAGGCTGAGGGGAGACCTCATTGCTCTCTACAACTACCTGAAAAGAGGTTGTGGAGAGGAGGGTGCTGGCCTCTTCTTCCAAGTGACAGGGGACAGGACAAGAGGGAATGGCCTCAAGCTCCGCCAGGGGAGGTTTAGGCTAGACGTTAGGAAAAAATTCTTTACAGAAAGGGTCATTGGGCACTGGAACAGGCTGCCCAGGGAGGTGGTTGATTCACCTTCCCTGGAGGTGTTTAAGGCACGGGTGGATGACGTGCTGAGGGATATGGTTTAGTGTTTGATGGGAACGGTTGGACTCGATGATCCAGTGGGTCTCTTCCAACCTGGTTATTCTGTGATTCTGTGATTCTGTAATTTCTCTCCTACCTAATCCTTAGGGTCCTACCTTGACTACTTGCATATCCTTTCCCTTCAAATTCGATTGAGGGTTAACCTTGCCCTCTCAAAAAAGATGAGAAAGGGTAGATGTCTTCTGTGTATACCTTTCTAGGAAGGATGTTAGAAGAATGACTGAAACTCCCAAAGAAATATTTTGAAACAAGTGGATGGAAATTTCACCTTCCCACTTCCACCTCATCTGAGAGTACAAAGACTGGAAAGTTTTTGTTCTTATCCTACTCCCCACAATCTGGATAACTAACAAAAGGAAACATTTACATATCCTTATTTCCCTGTATAACTACACAAACCAGGACTCAGTGTGTCATTAGACTGCAAGTGCTTTCAGTCTAGGTCTATATGAAACTAGCATATGAAGAACCTTGCATGCCTATGATATTGTAGAAATAATGTAGTAAGATACAAGTAAAACAAGTTATGCAAATAAAAAATATAGTCATACCTAAAGTTTATTTATGATATGAAAATGCCAGCTTTAACACCACAAACTTTTTTCTCCCTGTAGTGTAACCTCAACCTTTAACAGCAGGAGAAACCCAGCTCCTTTGCATCACCTTAAATAGGTAGATTTCCAAGGTTCTGTCATCAAAGAGGATATTTTCTCTGAATCAGCTCTGTGCAGAGAATTCAAAAAGAGGCATTCAAAAATCCCTAACGCCCCTTCCCTGGTGAAGGGGCTGGAGAACAGGCCTTATGAGGAACAGCTGAGAGAGCTGGGGTTGTTTAGCCTGGAGAAGAGGAGGCTGAGGGGAGACCTTATTGGTCTCTACAACTACCTGAAAGGAGGTTGTAGAGAGGAGGGTGATGGCCTCTTCTTCCAAGTGACAGGGGACAGGACAAGACGGAATGGCCTCAAGCTCCGCCAGGGGAGATTTAGGCTGGACAGCAGGAAAAAATTTTTCACAGAAAGGGTCCTTGGGCACTGGAACAGGCTACCCAGGGAGGTGGTTGATTCACCTTCCCTGGAGGTGTTTAAGGCACGGGTGGACGAGGTGCTGAGGGATATGGTTTAGTGTTTGATGGGAACGGTTGGACTCGATGATCCGGTGGGTCTCTTCCAACCTGGTTATTCTATGATTCTATGAATTACTCTGCAAGTTAAAAATAAAGTGGTGTATAGCTTTAAAATGCCATTTCTAGCCATATTATAGTTTTTCTTGATTCACTTTAATGAATCATATTGGTTCCCCATTTACAGTTCTCTGTGCCTAATGAGACTATTGTGGGGGAGGGGGAAGCATTCCTTGACCACGCTGCTTTCATATAGTGACAGAAGCATCATTTGGCTATAGTTTTCTCTCATCTTTTGATAGCAGAGATATTTACAACAACTCATGTCTCTGTATTCCCCTGCATTCACTGGAGACAAACATGTTGCCCTGACAGAAGCCCACCTTCACACATGAATAGTTTTGAAAGTTTCTCTTTTCCCCCTCTTCTGGGGATCACTAGAAGCTAGCATGACAAGCAGAGAGGGTAATGTAAGCATGTTACATTTTTTTCCTTAAACTGCCTCTAATCAGTGAAGACAGTGGCTTTTCCAGAAGGCAACTGGAGCAGCTGATGGCCTGAAGTGTTTACACACATTACATTCAAGCAGAAAACCTCCTCTGCCAGTCATCCTATGTTCTCTTTAATCCTATAAGAGAGAAAAAGAGAGAAGCTTTCAGAAGGCGTTTCCAATAATAACACTACATGACCTCTGACATGCCCATCTCATATCTCTGTCCACAGAGGGAGCTTACAGCAACCAAACTCCTGAATTTAGGAACATCACATTGACCTATTGCCTGATATTAGCTAATGAATCAGGCTGCAACCAGATTGCTGTGATTGTTGGTAGTCCTCTGCCACAAGAAATCAAGTGCAGAATACTCTACCCAGTGATGCAGTGCACACTAATGCTAATGTATAATATGTTCTCTAGTACTTTGCCCAGTTCAATTTAAAATGTCTGTAGTAATTATGCTTCTAGCCACTCCCTCAGAAAATTGTTCCACAATCTAATGTCACATAACCTCCAACCACTTTTCTATGCAGAAACTGCCATCAGAGCATGTAGATGAAAGAGGATTAGACTACATGGGTGACTGCTTAGGAGCATCAAGGAACTAAAGGAAATGAAGCTGTTAACATTGATGAACTAATGCGTCCAATGAAACACCGGGAGGCTGAAGGTGTTGTCTTTCAGATGAAATGTGAAAGCAAGGCACTAAGCATTAGAAGCAATTAAGCTTCTCTCACCACTCTTTGCAAAACTACCAGTGTTAACCCCTGGTTCCTGGACACCTTCCAAATCACATAATTAAATTCTACTTTCCTAATTATTTCCCTGCACTATCAGTTAGAAAGACAGACATCTCTTAGACTGAAATGGTGCATTGATGCCAGGTTTAACTTCAAAGGAGGATGCTTATGACTGAAAAGTAATTCCACTTTGGTGACTTTTTTATTGGTACAAGGTTTAGAAAAATATTTAATCTTCAATTACATTTTATTCACACTTATCTCACATCTATTTCCGATATATATCCAAAGCATTTCCTCTCAATGGGTGGTGTATAATGCTTCAGAATCTTGTAGAAAACAATCTGCCAATTAGATACATTATTATTTAAATCTAACTCCTCTACACCCCTTATTTGATACTCTGTAAACGTTCTCAGATCATGGAAGGACATCTACAGACCTACTTTCTATTAGGAAGTAGTTGATATATACTAAAAAAAAAAAAAAGAAAAAAAATTAATCATCCTAAGAAACCATAAGCCCATACTGGTCTGACTTTCAAGCCGCAATCAGTACTCATTCTCTACTACACGTCTACTGAATAATGAATTATTCTGTGGAAAATGTTAGCATTATTCAAAATCTTGGTCTCCACCTTTATGCCACATCTAGTCTCAGAATCATAGAATACCTCAAACTGAATGGGACCCTTAAGGATTATCGAGTCCAACTCTCTGCTCTTCGTAGAACAACCTAAAACTAAACAATAGGTTGAAGAGCATCATCAAGATGCTCCTCTGACAGGCTTGGTGCTCCTTGGCGGATCCTGTTCCAGTAGCCAACCACCCTCTCAGAGAAGGTACTCCTAATGTGCAATCTGAACTTCCCACGACACAGCTTAATTCCATTTATTCATGTCCTATTTCTGGTCATCAGAGAGAGAAGATAGAATCATCAAATCATAGATTCATAGGATCACTTAGATTAGTCCAACTGTTAACCTAACACTGCCAAGTCTACCACTAAGAAATGTCCCTAAGCACCACAGGTACATCTTCTCAAAATATCTCCAGTGATGGCGACTCAACCATTTCCTTGAGTAGCCTGTTCCAGTGCTTAATAACCTTTTTGGTTAAGATCTTTTTCCTAATATCCAGTCTAAACCCGTTCTGGCACAACTTGTCCTCTTGCCCTATCCCTTGTTACTTCGGAGAAGAAACCATGTTGCTACAATCTCCTTTCAAGTAGTTGTAAAAAGTGATAAGGTCTTCCCTTAAGCTCTGGTTATCCTGACTAAACATTCTTAGCTCCCTCAGCTGCTCCTCAAAGCACTTGTTCTGTAGATCCTTCACCAGTTTCATTGCCCTTCTCTGGACATGCTCCAGCAGCTGAATGTCATTCTTGTAGCGAGGGGCGTAAAACTGAGCACAGCATTCAAGGTGTGGCCTTAACAGTCCCCAATACAGGGCCATGATCACTTCCCTACTCCTGCTGGCCATACCATTTCTGATACATGCCAGGATGCTGTTGGCCATCCTGGCCATCTGGGCACACTGCTGGCTCATATTCAGTTGGCTGTCAACAAAACAGCGACCTTCCGGTACCTGAAAGCAGCCTACAAGAAAGCTGGAGAGGGACTATTCATAACGGCTTGTGGTAACAGGACAAAGGGGAATGGATATAAACTGGAGAAGTGCAGATTTAGGCTAGACATTAGGAAGAATTTCTTCACTGTGAGAGTGGTGCGACACCAAAACAGGTTGCTAAGGGAAGTCATGGATGCCCAATCCCTGGAGGTATTTAAGGCCAGGTTGGATGGGGCCTTGAGTAACCTGATCTAGTGGGATGTCCCTGCCCATGACAGGGGGGTTGGAACTAGATGATCTTTAAGGATCTTTAGGATCTTCCAACCCTAACTATTCCATGATTCTATGAAAAAAAAAATAATGTTGGAACACTTCATAAATCTGCATGCCATTCTTGCACAAGGGCCATGGTAAACTTGTCTGTATCATCCCAATTCTAGTATACGTTCTGCCAAAGCAAGCAATGATTAGCAGTCAGATCAGCATGTCCCTTTCCACTGCCCCTGCTGATGAAGTTGTTGATGGCAACGAGGTCACCTCTAAGCCTTCTCCAAGCAGAACAAGCCAAACGACTCCAGGTGCTCTTTATAAGTCTTTCCCTTGAGACCTTTCATCATCTCGTTTGCCCTCCTCTGGAGAGACTCTGAGAGTTTAACGTTCTTCTTACAGTGAGGAGCCAAAAACTGCAGCAGTGCTTGAAGTGGGACCACAGTCATTTGATTTAAGTAGCAAACACTATGATATATTAAAGCCCTTAACTCTTGTTCTTGATGAAAATGTTCCTTTAAGGTCTTAATCAATCTGCTTGTCTGGTGGTTGGTTGGTTTTGTTTGTTATTTTATTTTTTGTTTGGTTTGAGGCTTCGTTATTTTTCATTGTCTGGATGCTTCTTTTTCATGTCTTTGGTTATTCCTATTATGGATTAACAGTCAGGAGGAGAAACCTAACTTATCTCCCTGTATTTCTTATAGATAGATCAATGTTGCTATTAATGCTGAAGCTGCTGCTATGTTTGTTTTTTATTGCTTACTTGTCTTAGGGTTGAACAGTGGCATTTGACCCTGGCAACACGTCAGTCTCCAACTGAAACTGGACACTCATGACCAAAGAAAATAAATGTATGTTTATAAGATTTTACCATGTTTGTGATATTATTTAGATAAGAACTATTACTCAACTTGATTGGAATGTCACATTTTGTCCTTAGGAGTTTGGAGCAGGAACTAAAGCAACTGGAGTAAAATTCAGTTCTCTGTGCATTTCTAAACGGGAAGTGACCCACAAGCTGAAAACTGTGCTAGTACCTTGCATAGAAAGGAGAAGCTCATGAGACACAGAAACAATCTTACTTCCATAGTCAGCAACAGGGAAAATCTACAGTTATAGAGTTGTCTAGAGGCAGCTGAATGAAAATAAAACATCGTACATGCTCTGGAGCATCTGTAAGTATAGATGCAATTGTGAATGCATATATGGGAACTGGGGTGAGGAAAGGGAGGAAGAAATTATTATTTCTTTAAATCATGTTGAAAACAAAGTTTTATAGATATTGTGCTGGCAAAGGCAAAGATCCTATCCTTCCCCCACTGCCTAAACAAAGGAATATATTAATAACACATTAATTTTAAAATTATTTCTAGGTTGGAGCAAATATAAATTATTAATATTCTAAGGGACAACATAAGATGAGCACCCACTGGTTATTTCACAAATGAGTATATACAGTGTTTGGCACACTTCATGTCATAACAAAAAAACCACTAAGAGACTGCCAAGGCTCAAGAAGGTTCACTAAAAATTAAAATAAGGGCTCATGAGCAATGATCCAAATATTATATATTCCATTCCTTAAAAATATTCTAATATTGCAGTGCATTATTACATCCTAACAGTAATATATGCAGTATTAAATATGACCACTGGTTAACAAGTTCTAGGATTGCTTAAAAGCCCCAACAATAAAAAAACCTGCCTTATTCTTTGGAAATTAAATTCATGATCACCATCATAATATTCCCAGGCAAATATTAAACATCATATACATATTTATTTACTATTCCATGTGGCTTCTCACTCATATAACATTAAGCACATAAAATTAGGGATTTAATTGTGCAGGTTGCTAGACATCTCCTAGACAGAAGGTCTTCTATACACACTGGCTGCTCAATTAGTTTAACTGTTAAGTTTACCAGAATCTTCAAAAATGTAAGAAAGTTCTAGCCTTTTCTGTGATTCTGCAACTGAAATCTTAGTATTGACAGTGGGTTTTGACACCCAGGTTCTCTATGTAAACAGAGAGGGGAAAAAAAGAAACTGGATTATATTATCTTTCAGATTCAAGGGAAAAGAGCAGAATTGGGTTAGGACAATTTTTCAAAAATGTTCATTACAGGCAAAATATTTGCTACTGCCATAATGTAATTAATAACATTTGTCCAGCGTCAAATGGAATCATAAAAAGTTTGGGTCAGAAGGGACCTTTAGAGATTATCTAGCCCAACTCCCCTGCAATGGACAGTGACATTTTTCACAGATCAGTGTGCTCAATAACCCATTCAAGCCTACCTTGAAGGCTTCCAGGGATGGGGCTTTCACAACTTCTCCGCTGTTCATGGAACAACCTGTTCCACCACACCTGTCTCATCACCTTTATCATTAAAAAATTATTCCTTATGTCCAATCTAAATCTACCTGCTCCTTGTTTAAAACTATTACACTTTGTCCTGTCGCTACAGGCTTTGGTAAAAAAAAAAATATCTCTGTCTTTCTTCTAAGTCCCCTTCAAGTACTGGAAGGCTGCAATAAGGTCTCGCGGGAACCTTTTCTTCTCCAGGATGAACAACCTCAACTCTCTTAGCGTTTCTTCACAGGAGATGTGTTCCATCCTTCTGACCATTTTCAAGTCCTACTCTCCTTCTAGCCTTAAATCTTCCACACTATACAGTTCACCATTTCTGGTCCAGCAAAATGCCTATATTATTTTTCAGTCTCCCTTCAATTTCATATCCATCCTACTTTGCCTTTTGGTTTCACTTGTTTTAAATTGACAAAATTTAAATGTAACAAAGTGACATGTATAATATTTACATTAAGGAAATATTTGCAAATATCTGCAATAAAACCAAGATCAAATAATATAAATCACATTTTAACAAATATATTAAATATTCTAAATGTAAATACTAAAACTCTTAATCTGAAGATCTTTACGGTCCTCTTTTTTTCTTTTCTTTTTTTTTTCTCTTTTATTTTTTTTCCCCGCCAAGTACGTATATGGTACTTAGGAATGACAAAGCTCTTCAGGGATTAGGCAGTTTTGTTTCAAGTGCTTGACCTAGGATTCTATTAATGATCACTTCTGAACCCTACACCTCCCCACAGACTCTTAGAGATAATGAGAAAAGCAAGGAATTATTGATCGAAACTAACATTGCTTCATTTTGAGTCCCAAGTTTCTGCATTAAAATCAATCAATGTCAGCTGAAAAGCATGTTAATCATAATGTATGAACAAATTGTAGTAACTAAGATGCTATAGAAAAAAACAGTGTTATAGTACTCACAAAATAATGAAAATGTATTAAAACTCAAAAACATTGATAACAAAGCATGACAACTTTGATTCACAACATAAATCTGAATTCAGTTACTACAGCTATTCCATATTTAGGAATTTTGGATATCAGGGTCAGTGTCCTGAGATTTTCCATAGCACTTTGTGGATATAAAAGTAGCCAGAAATCAAATCCACAGCATAAGAATCTTTTAATCATAGAATTCAGGTAAGCAAATTTTCTTAAGTATTAAAACACTTATCTCACACCACTTTTCTTCTAATCAACTGTTACTAATTTCTAGAGAAAACTGCAGTTTATTTTTGACCTACAAATATATTTTGGACATTTTATTACTGGAATCTGTTCAAAGTTTAAACATTCAACCTACTCTTCTCAGGCTACTGTACTTTTGTGTATATTATGAAATGTTTCAGCATAACAAATTTTATTTTCAGATAGCTAGATTTCTTATTAAAGAATGCAAACCATGGATGCACATGTACATACACTGTTATCAAAGACTTTTTGTCATTTGCTTTTAAATAAGTTTAAATTATCAAAGTTACTGGGCAAAAATAGAGAATAATTGCTACCTTCTAAGCTCTCACAGGCTCCAGCTAAAAAAACTGATGAAGCTTGACTGACACACAGGGAAATTACCCTGGTGATAAACCAGATGCTCTGTCAAAACATAATATCTTATCAAAGTAATGCAACTGAGGTCATTGCTATGGAATTTGATCTCAAAAAAGGGACTAGGGAATGCTAGTTGTAAATAATAATACTATAAGTAAACATGCAGGGAAACTACTTTCATAATGTCACAAAACCTACATTCATGAATAAAAATCACATCACAACCACGCATATCAAATATATACTATGAGTCTGTGGGACTAGGAATGAAGTAATGAACACTAAATCAAGCTTGAAATCAGGGTGAATAATGATGCCATTTTTCCAGACATCATTAGCAATCTGCCATACTTAAAGACTGGTAGAAAAAAAGAAGAGTAAATCAGCACTCTGTGTCACAGGGAAACATTTCAAGAAAATCTCTGTTCTTCATTCTCTGCTCAGACTAAGCCCTAAACACAGCATTTTCATTCTTAATAATTCCAGTTTTATCTGTCTGACATTTACTGTCTTTCATTTCTTAGGAAAAGACCTTAGCTGATGTAGCAGTGGAAATCAGAGTGGATTTTGGTAATCAACTCAGGACTTACTCTGAGCACTACGTTGACAAGTGCAATCTCAGACAATGCTTTTGAGGTTTAAGAGCCCTTAAATTACTTACTCTTTTTGCTGCAATAATTGGCACTTGCATTTCAAAGCTCCAGGAAATATAGACCATTACTGAATTTATTCTGAGACTCTTCTCTCCATTACACAATAAACAAATGGTAGCCAGGTGCAACATGATGCATTTTAAGACTGGAAAAATTACCAGCTTTGGTACTGAATCTTCAAAACACTCTCTTACCAGAAGGTGTAACAAAAATATCAGGTAATGTTTTCTTGGTAGTAGACTAGCAGGTCATGCTTACTATGCCTGCTTTCTTCACAAATTACTTCTCATTAATAATTAAAAATCTAATTCTGCAACCTTTATTTCAAAACTAATCTTATTAAAATCAAGATTACAAAGAGAATAAAACTAAAAGAACCAAATGTTTGGAAAGTAAGCTGTCATTAAAAAAAAATGAAGAAAAAAACCAAAAAACCGCCTATGCCCCATGAGATTTTTTTCTTTTTGAACACAGAAATGAAATCTCAAGTAGCATTTACATTCTTAACCTCATCTAAAATATAAATAAAGAAAATTTCCAAAAGCACACCCTGTTTCCTATTTAAAAAGCTCAGAGAAGGATTTATTTGGTTTTTTGGAACATGAGTTTTATAACAAAAAAAGAGAATGGAATGTCTGCTAGGCAGAGTAATTCAGCAAGTGAAAATACCCTTCTTTATTGAAAAAGATGATGGAGTTAACATCAGAGACAAAACTAGCTTTCTCAGACATAATTTTGTGTGGAGTTCATGTTCTGTCCAGATGAAAGCATTTACTAGATGTGTTTGAAACACTTTATTCTAGAAATGAATTTAAAGAGTACAGAAAAACTCATTGCATACTCCTTAAACTAGAAATCTGGTAAATTCACAGATGGATACTTGTTATCTAATGGCCAATTTATCTGCCAGCTTACTTGCAAGCAGAAGATTAGAGATAAGATAAAATGTTCATTTACTCTTTCTTATATAATTGTGTTTACGGATGTAAAATTATTTTATAATTTAATTCATGAATAAAATCTGCAGAACAAAGATTTGGCCTCTGTGTGTTTTTTAATTTGAAAACATGGTATGTGGTTCTACGTATCATTAACCTTTTTGAGTTTTGATTACAAAACATCCTGAACAATGTCCAGGTAAGTAAAGTACCATTTTTCAACTGATGAATTTCCCACTCGATTTCCAAATGAGAATATTACATAAAGAATCCCCTCTGATTACACAATAACTAACCATAGATCCTGTCATCCAGTTCTGTTTTCATAAAATGATGATCAAGTATAGAATCTCAATATTAGTATAGAAGTATCGAATTTGAAATAGCCCTTCACTGTGAGTTCTAAATAAAACAAATAAATAAATACAAATATTTTCTATATTAAATTACCTCAAACCTTCCATACTTGAAAACTAAGCTAATATAGCAATTGGAGGATAAGGGGTAGTCACGTCTTCTTAGATGTGTACATTCTAGTTACCTAAAGTCTCATCACCAGAGGTGTCCTAAGGCAAGACAGAGAAACCAAGTACCACAGAATGTTATATCTGATTTATCGTAGGCACTTCGGATGAGATAAATTGAGAAGGCGCCCTTTGCTCTCTCTTGAGTATAACTAAGGACTGGAGTTACTAGGTAGACAACTAACTTTGGATATCCAAGTTACAGCAAATAAATCTCACTATAGGCCATAACTAACTGAGGAAAGATTGTTCTAGTTCTCATGAGATGACAGGAAGCTCATATTATCCTTTAGAAATTTGCTGGTTTAAAATGGGAAATAGATGATTTTTTTAAATTGCTAACAAGTTTTTTACTAAAGTTACAACTATAAGTGAAAAAATAAAATCATTCTTTTCTTAAGCAATTAAGTTTTATGATTTTACAACAAAATAGGAAAGAAGAGAATTACTGGATGTAATATCACATTACAAAAGAAACAGCTAAGAAACTGCTTTACAGAGTACCAAAAACAGTGAAAGAAAATGCAAAAATAGGATGTGCGTGATGTTCTATATTTAGCTTTGTGGGTAGGCTCTGAAATCTTTGAGCTGTCTTCTTTGATAATGACTGGTAAGACTAAATTCCGAGGCAACAGCAGGGTGTTTTTAGCCATATTTTTATTTGAGGACTCAAACCAGTCAGGATTCAAAGGCAATCTGTGAATTTATTATAGTTCTAAATGTAAGAAACTTCTTACTCTTGTTAACAGCACCTATATAAAAATATTCTGTTTCACTTCAACTACTTTCAATAGGTCTCCGATTTTATTTTTAACATGAATGCTTGCTAATAGCCTTGAACTGGCAGACCTGAAGATTGTCCCATTGTTAACATCTTATTTATCTGTAATACAGAATTTCATTTGCCTCAAAAAATGATTTCAAAGTGAAATATTTTCATACCTCCCTGTATGTCAGCATTTTTCCAGCTGCATTTGCAGTGAAACATATGGAATCATCATTTTAAGGAGAAAAGGAATGCTCGACATATGAGGTATATTCAGATACTATATTCCAACTACAGTATCAGTGAGATAAAACCTTTGAGGCTTTTCTGCAGTGTTTTTTTTAATGTTATAAGGAAAAAAAAAACCAACAGCAGGGAGGAACAGAATGCCATTTCAGTACTGATCCTAGTATTACACGCAAAATATAACAGCACCATGCCCTTAACATTCAACTGTATATCAAGCTAAAACAAAAGTGAAAATTCCAATTAAAAAAAATGTAACTGAAATATCTGTACTATTACTCAGCAATACCCTTTTGATGAATTTCAATGGTATTGCCATTGTTGGTGACATAAATGAAGGTTTCTTCAATACAGCTTTTATTGTTTTATAACACTACCAGTTTACACCACTTTTGTATTGGCAGAAACTGATTTATGAGATTGCTTCTTACCATCAACACAGGCTGGCCTTGCTCTTGTTGTACCGGCAATCTGTCCTTTTTTACATGCACAGCGAGCTGTTTGTCGGGCTATAGTCCTTCGGGGCTGACTGCTATCTCTGTCCAAAGTAACAATCTCACATGTACCTGCAGCCAGTTGACCTGGAAAAAGAACCAGCAACAGGTACCAGAGTCACTGAATGCACTACAGGCAATCTATTACAGCCAAATAGTCACGGCCCTATGTCACCACAGACACTCCACAACAAATGGGCAGCCAGCTGATGGATATAGTAAAACTGAGATGACATACAATTTTTCTTTGTGGTGGACATATGAAACCCTTGCAAACTGGTTCTGTCAGGAAATGATTATTGTTCCATAAAAGCTAGAGTTACAGGTTACTGTTACTTACGGTGTCTAGGTAAAGGAACAATCTGCTTTTACAGCAGCAAAATTGAAATGGTATGCTCTTTACATCCTTTCAGAAGACAAATTATAAAGTATATGGAAAAAATAAAAACTCCCCCACATGTCCTTGAATGCAATGAAGTCTTAACTGTTTTGTGTGTTGTTTTTGAAAGAAAAAGTCTTTCAAGTAAGGCCATGTTCAACCAGACTGTCCATCCTTTGGATCTTGCTTCATCTAAACTGGAAGTTAATTCATTCTCTACCTGACTCATATTTGAAGTAGCTGGTCGTTTTCCTTTTACTAAATTTACTATGCAACCATCCTGCAAATGACAGTGAAATAACACTGCCCTGTTAGCTCAATAACATTGTTTGCTGTTTATTGACTTCAATATATATAACTTTTCCTGAACATTAAGGAAATCCACACTACCTAATTCTGAATTTGGACTATGCTATAAGAAGCAAAACATAAAGCTGCAAAAAAATCTTTTCTGAAAAATATTATTCTGAAATAAAATATTATAGATTGCAAATGATGCATTTCTGGCAGAACAAATACTATGCTACTAGTATACCAAAATATTGCCCTTTACAAGCAAGAATGATGTTTACTGAATTTCAATGTGTAGTAAGACTGAAAAAAATCCGAACTATCACTTTACATTACATATAATTTCTGGATCTTATCATACAATAGTAAATGCAATTTCTGCTGGATTTTGTCTTTGTAGGTGAATACTTACAATCATTCAAATGAATATATGCAAAAATAAATCTGCAAATCACAAGATAACTACATTTTGTTTTCATAAACAAATAAGATCAGAAGAAATGCATTATTGTATTTTTAAAAATGTATGCAGATCAAATAATATTCACAGTATGCTGTTGAAATATTGAAAAAGAATAAGACAAAAATAAAAAAAAAATCACATGTTTTTTTTTAAATACAAAAACCCATGAAACAGATATGAATGACATTTAAGTCTAAAAGTGAAATTATATTTCCTGTATACTGCATTTTTTCCATTCAGAATAGAAATTTACATAGTACATTCTTCTCAGAAGCTGCTGCTGATGCTTCCTATTGTGTGGATACTGTTTCGAAATTGTTAGAACAACAAAATATTGTAGTCTGTCAACAGCATGGTACCTGGTTCACTGTTAAGTCACTAAAATCACATTTTGCTATGACTCCTACACTGCAGTCAATTACAGCATGGTAAAACTGATGATCTCAAAGATAAACATGGAAGAAGATACTCTACAAATTCATATAAATATAGGACATATGTGTTAGTAATATACATTAGGCATTTATAAATGCAGATATGATATTCATGATAGTGAACACTATCGTCATCACTTAATGGCTATTGGCGACTACACTTAGGAGCTATGGTCAATCCTGGGCTTCTACCCCTTTATACCTACTCCATTAATAAAAACGTCTTAGGATAAACATACTGATGAGAGGATTTTTTCCCTTATATGCTGTATTTTACTTTGTTTCCTCAGAAATTTTGGGTTAGAAAGCAAAGGTTTCACAGGGACAAGGAAAATCTATCTACTTTGAAACATCTTGAACAAAAGAAAAAAAAATCAGTCTATTTCCCCATCACTAATATGTTTCATTGTGGGTTGCAGGAGATTTATTGCTCCCAAGGAACACAGCTGTCTTAGTAGATCATATAAAAAAAGACATAATCAGAGGTGTGTTTAGATCTTGATCCCTTAGGCGTTTGAACATCATGATTAAGGTCCTGCACTGAGAAGAGAAATTTAATGGAAAACAAAGAAAATGTGGAAGTGTAAGTATTGTATGTGTGAGAGTGTGTGTTGTCATATTCTCCACTCTCTGTAAGTCTTTATACTATTGCTACTTTCACAAAAAGACATGATACAGTGCACAATCTAGGTGGATCATTATATAAAACACCATTTCAGAGGAAAGGAACCAGTTTTACAGCACAGTGAAGGTAAGAACTATACTTAAAGGAAAAGAACAGTGAAGCTTTATGTCAAGATAATTCAAGAAAGTGAAAAACATTCATAGGTATGCAAGCATTGACTATCAGAATGCCTATAGATATCTCTTCTGGTTTTGGATCTGTACAGTTTTAGTTCTCCATAGGTTCATTTTGAGCCAGCTGGGTTGTTTGTGTTTTATGATTGTTTTCAGCTGTTTATTTCGCTTAGAGATGATAATTTCTTCCAGGCATAGTGACCTAATTTTTTTAATGAACTTCAAAAACTGGGATATTTAAATTATAGCAATTGCTATACAAAGATAATGCCACACTGCCTTTCATGGAATTTTGTGCAACTATTAAAAATAAGGGAAAATTGGAAATATTTTAAAAACATTTTATAGATTTTTTTTACTATCACATTTCTGTTGCCATTCTTATTTCTATAGCAGAGGAAAATTAAAAATTATTGTAATCCCACATATATGATTGTGTCACAGGGTGCAAAGACAGCAAGTATATTGAGCATTGCCACATAGTGTACACCCACTGTTACTTGGCTTCAGATGACTGTAAAGCATGGAAAGTATTAGTTAAGGTTATGGAGGCCCATCTCCAGAGAGAGTCATCCCATTGTAAAGCATGTGCTCTCTGTCTCTCATTAAGTAAAGGGTAAGTCTACAGGAGTACCTTATGTATATGACATATATGCTGCTTCTGCTTTTTAACAATTTAATCTAGAAGTGTAAGTGACAAAATGATGGAACAAAAGAAATGTACTTCTTGTAAGTATGGAGTTTCAAGTATTAGGACACCTTTCACTTTCAGGGAAGCTGACATAGTGATCCCTTTCAAAGCCCTCTCCACCCCCCTCCTACGCACAGAGAAGAAATCTCAAGGCAGCAATTACTGAGGTTTCACTGGAGCTTTCCTAGTTGAGATATTAAGAGCCACAGTCTGTGAAACAGTCATAAACACTTCACATTTTCAGTAGATTGCATTTATGTACTTGTACAAAATAATATACCACCTTCCAACCTAAGTGGAATAATCTTGGGAAGAAACAAAAAGGCAAGGATCATTAGAGAACATTGATTCATTCAAGCCTTGTCTGAAAGCCTTTCTTCCAAGAAAAAAATGACATTTTTTATTAATTTATAGGCCAAGCATAAAGATTATTTCAGACTTAGCATCATCCAGTTTTCCAAGTAAATGAGTAGGTATTTCTTTGCTCTTGTTATTTTTTTTTAGTATTTATTACATATATAAAAATATATATTTTTTTTGTATTTTATAAACAGTTATTTTATAATTTTATTTTAGTAATTGAGAACTCACTGGAAGTTATTGGATTCTGTGTTGCCACCATCTGGTTACCGAGCAGAGAAAAACAGACTTTCATGGAAGTCTGTAGGAATCAGTGAATTTAGCTACATATATCTAGCAAATGGCACAGGAAATATCTCAAGGTAAAACTACTGTATTTTTAAAAGTTCTTTAGTACTTACATTCTTGAAAGAAAATAATTTGTTATTGAAAATTTAAAAGTAAATGGCATTTTTAATGCGCATCACTAAGAGTCTTCTGTCAACTACAAACCATTGCTGAAAGACCAAGGCTTTTGAAAGATCTGTCATACAATACCCCCTCAAATATTATAGCAAATATTTTCATATTACATGTAGGACACCTGGGATTATGTTCTAAACTTTCTGTGGAGAAAAATACCTCTGTCCCCTAATAGGAAATAAATCTGCCTAATCCACATTGTTTGCAGCAAGCAAGTTACAGATATCATAAATTTTTAATTTATGTATGCTGAAAAGCTGAAGACTCTCCTTCAAATCATTTAAAGAAATAAAATCAGAAGATGAACTCATGTTACCTATGAATTCAATGAAAATAAAACTTGATCTAAATATACAGGTCTTTCCAGGGTTTTAGATTTCATGCTCAGCCAGAAAATCTACTTCTGAATTATACATGCAGGCTTATATTATAGTTTCAGTGAACTATTTTTCCATGCATCACCAATTTGATGCCTAGCAACACAAGCTCTTTTATTTCAAAATGCATCAAGTTAGATGTTATTAAAAATCTTGGCTAGATTCAGATACTCTTTTGTCAGTGAACACAATGCAGGAGTTGTTTCAAAATCAGATCATAGGAATACGTTCAGTAGTTTTCTTTTACAATATTGAAGTCTTTCTGACAACACAGCCATGCCAACTCCTGAGCAGGGCTGAATATCAACAATTCCTATTGAGATAAGGGGGAACTTAAGTACTTAGTGTTGCTCATGACTTGCAGTTTGATGTTAACTTGAATAACAAATATTTAAACATGCTTCATTTTCTTTAAAAAAACCCACCCAGATATTAAAGTGTAATTTGAATTTTTTATGTTACATACCTTTCCTCAAAGAAAATGTCAAGATCTCTTACACATCCGTATAAAATAAGAAAGAGGAACTCCAGCAAAGTGCATTTAAAAAACTTATTAAACTTAAAGAAACAGACCAAAGTTGGGTGAGCTGCTATAACCAAGTATTGGAAAAAACTGTTTAAATGTATCAGCACAGTTTCAGAAGAACTAGAAAATAAGAACATTGTTTCAATCTTAATTTTGCAATATAAGGCCATTTCAGTTTTCCAATAGAATATAGTCTTGGAAATAGACTATTCCACTTCTCTGTCACCAAAGTCATTGGCATTAAAAGCATTTATTTCCAAGATGTTTTGTATATAATTTAGGATCTTGGGTCTTTCTACTGAAACGGAAGATAAGCCTGTTTAAGCTACAAAACAATTCTTCATGCTTGTACGTTTAGATAACCTGTTTAAAATACTCTATCAGCTTTTCTTGAATGTATGATTATGTTATCAATACAAGAGAGGACCAATTAAACAAAAAATAACTAATGTGAATAAACCTAATACACTTGTGGAACCCACAGATGTCCAGCAGACCAAATATTTTGAAACTCTCCATAGATAGGTTCAGAGCAATATCTGGCAGGAACCAATTCTACCAAGTGACCTCTGTAGCCTCCTAATCTTGAAAGGAGTGATTCTGGATTTTTGTCATATAAAATAAGAGATTTTTTCTCAAAATATGTGGGTTTAGTGTTCATTCTATGAAGGAAAACTCACTGTGAAACCCAGTTAAGTAAAACTTATGCATAATAAGAGAAAAACACAATGAATGCCTCCTCCTTTTAAGAGTCAGTTCAAGTATTTTCAGAGTTCCACTGCAACAAAACAGTACATTATGTCCCCTTAGTAATTACTAATCTTATTGCAATTTTCAGACTACCACTTAGCCATCTCAAGCACATAAACAGCACAGACATTAGGAGGATAGGAAAATAGCTTTCAGCCCTTCCATTCAGAAGTAAGCAGTAAATTTTAATTAAGATAGATCCTACTCTTCTAAATAGTTGCACAGAACAGAAAATAGAGTCTGTGGAGATTCAAGATACATTCAGGACCAATTTTGAGATTTCTTTTTTTTCCCAGATAAGACTAATGCCCTAACTTATTGCATCTGCCACTGCTATTGTACATAATTGCTTAATATTTTGTTGTATAATTATGAATCATTACCTCAATATCTTATTATTAAAATATATAACAGAAAGAAAAAGAAATTTAAAACCAAAGTTCAGTAAAAACAAACTTAAAAGATTTAAGTTTCTGAAGGTAATTATGAAACAAAATTGGTACAACAGGGAATTCCAGACCAGAAAAGGCTTGAAAACTCAAGACAAGATTGTATAAATAAATCCAGACACAAAACATTTATGCATATGAACCTCCTTCTATATAAAATTTCCTACTTGGTACACTCTTTTAAAAAGTAATTCATACTCTTGCCATGGTTTTCTGAGATGGCATTGTCATTTCTCAAATTCCTATACAATCTCAAGTCAAAACAAACTTATTTGATGTGTTGCATTTTATAAAATAAGAAAGAAAAAGAAAACCATGGATGAAGCACAGTATCGAGCATGAAATTTATGTCGGGCCATGAAGTCTAAAACAAGCCTCACTGTCCCTGCCTGGCACACCCTGTCCACAGCGCAGGACCCTATTCCATCCCCTAGGGCCCTCAGCCCCACCCCAGTGATGCTGCAGCTGGGTGATCTCCAGGCCCCTACAGCCCAGCCCAGTCTGGCCTTGGCCAGGCCCCAGGGAGGCTACTGGTGCCTGGGACTAGGGTTGCTGTGCAATATCTATAGAAATATATAGAAATATATTTATATATATAGAAATATATAGGAATATATAGAAATATATAGAAATATATAGGAATATATAGAAATATATAGACATATATTCCCCAGCCCATGTCTCCTTTTGGATAGCAACCTAAAAGCAGACCTCACAAATAAGGCAGTCATATAAAGGATGTTACCAAAAATAAGCAGAAATGACAAGGTGTTTGAGCCCTTTCTCTTTAAGTAAGTTCTGCCTCTGTTTAAGTCAGTGTGAACTGCAAATCTCAGCTACACAAAGCTCCTCCAAGGAGGACCTGCAGCTCTGAGGGCCTCCTGTTCACTCCTCCTGCTGCAGGTTTACTTAATTGCTTCTGGAAGCCTCTATTTGTTACGAAAAGGAAATAACTGCATGCATTTTGGATTAAACAAAGCTATGCTTATTTGCATAAATTGAGAAGTCGCTGTCACTCTATTACTTTCCTAAAAATATTTAAAACTGTTGAAAAAGAAAAAGAAGTAAAACATTCTTCCATGTCCTTACCAGCTTCTACATATAAAATAAAACTAGACTGTTTATAAAACAAACAGAATAGCCATGGGGGAAAAAATGTTATTGGAGGAATGCTCATATTTCTCTTGAGAAAGACAGGAATAAAAAGCACAGGTTTGTCTAAAAAGCTACTGACATTTGTTGGAGCCAGAAGCTGTATGTCGGGAAGGAACAAGTCTGTTGTGTTAGCAAAATATGTCACTGCAGGGAGCATGAAATCAGTTTGAAGGAACATGCAGATAAAGTCATATATCAGAAGTAGATAAAATGTAGCAGAACAGGTAAACAGTAGTTTTAACTTCTAGGGTTTTACTTCTTAAAAACAAACTATTTGTTACTCTGGAATGATTTGAAAAATATTTACATATGTAACACAGACATACAAAACCATTATACAAGTGCTCTTCCTACTAGTATCAATATCTGCACTGCAAGATCATGGCCTTCAACAGCAGATTTGGGGTAAAATTTGATCCAGTAGGGGTCACATGGGAAAGGAGAACCAATATGCTGAAATTCTCTTTTGTTATATCCCGTCAGTATGTCTTTGCTCTTAAATTGCAGAAATAATTACTAAAACTTCTAATTACCATCCACTAGGAAGTAAGTTATAACATATACAACAAGAAGCGTGTCATTACTTCATGCCTGTGGCAGGTTTGAAAACCTGGAGGCCAAAGTATGCAGATGAAAACAACTGCTACCTAACAATATTCAGCTTTGTTAGCAAGCCATATGCTAACTATACCTATGAATGAATTAAAAATGCATATGATGGAAATTTGTTGTCATTTTTGTAAGACAAATGTGATTACACTAAATCATCTTCTGTACTCTTACCAGATCTAAAGAATTTATTTAAAATAAGCCCGTTTATTTTGACCACTGTCTGTATCACTTCCATTTTTGTAAAAACCTATGAAACAAAAATCCATTTTCTTTCTAGTGATGACACTGTGATGCAGTTGTGGGTTTTTTTGGTAATCTAGATGGTAGGTTTACCTTGCAAACACTAGATAACACAGGAAGTCCTCTAGAGTCCATGAACGCACTCTATACAAAACAGTCTCTTGAGACTGTACTCTGTGGTACTGCACTTACTGAGAACATACAGGCACATACAGGCACAACAGCTCACCATACCGCCAGGAAATATAAACTTATCTTAGTAAGATGGCAAAAGTAAATGCTGAAAAATGGAGTCACTCAAGTAACACAGTATCCATATCCAAGAAAGAAACAAATTTCAACAGTTTTGAATGCCTTATGACACCTAAGAAGAAATACTCCCCCTGAATAATATACAATATTAATTAGAAATATTATAGACAAACCCAAATAAGGGTTTTATGCTGAGAATCTTGAGCAGACGAAGGATCCTCATGACCAAAGCTTCAACAAACAAAATCTGCTCCTCTTGAAGCGCTTCTCTCACTACAGTAACTGTAAAGGAAGTTTATCATGCATAGGTTAAATTAATCTGGGTATTAGCATGAATTCTCAAATCAAGCATGTCATAAGGACCAGAACAGAATAGCATGTATCTGCTGTGTTTGCCGTTTCTTATTGCTTACCTCTCAGAGCTTCATTACAGAGCACAAAAGAAGAGTGTAATGTTCCTCAGTGGGACCTGCCCCTCTCTCTGTCTTTATTGCATGGAGCAATGAAGTTGTTCATTTAGGTTCTATGCTGAGCACATGGCTAGATATAGCACACAAACCCCGCTACTGCAAGTACATCAGTGGGCTTTTAGGCAATTACATTGCCTTAAAAGTTAAAAAATACAGATGTAGCATGCTAAATAAATACATCCTTTCTGTTAGATTATTACCAAACTTCAGCTCCAGCGAGAGGAAGTGAACTTGACAGGCTCCTTAACTGATGGATTTGAGTGAGTTTTGATTTTAAAGGTTTGTCTGGGAACAGTACTTTACGGAAGTGTGACAGAGAAGCATGAGTCTTCTAGCTATTATTCTCAGCTGTTCTGCAGACTTGAAGAAATGATTTTCTATCTGGGCCAGCTTCACTGCTGCATTTTCCGTTTTTATCCGTTTTGCTCAAAATTACTTATGAAACAGGTGCAGGCTGAAACTAAGTTTTCATGGATGAAATCCACAATTTGTCTATCCTCATTTCTAGTCCTCCAAGAAGATAACCATTTATGGGACAAGATTCTGTTCTGCAAAACTCAGAGGAGGGTGACAGCAAAAGAGGTTTTAAGTTGTGCAGATATATCCAAGGCTGCCAAAAGGTAGTGCAGTGAACAAAGACTACTATCATCCCACTCACATTTACAAATCAGTAAAGGGCTCAAGATTAGAACACCTCTTCTGGTGTCCCATTTATTAGGAACAATGTCTTCCATTTACACAGATGTTGAACCATTCTGTACTCACGTCTATTATTTAACCTCTACACCATACAGGGGGGCTTACGCCCAAAGAAGATATGCCATGTGTGTTCACAGCAGATGTAGAATTAATCTCAGGATACTGAAAAGTTGAAAATATTTCAAGTGTACAAATGCACCCTATGCTAGAATAGAAGCTGTAAAATAAACACAAATGAAACTATCAACAGAGGCAAAAGTCCAAGGTATGTGTTCATACCACAGAAGGCAATGTAAAAAAGTCTTTAAACTGATGACCTTTTAAAAAACTTTAAATTAACCTTTTCATTATTATTATTATTCCCTCTATAACAAGGTTCATCTTTTTTATGCGCACTTATCAGTTTTACTAGTTAATAAAAAGTTAAATTATGCTATCAATTTCCCAATGAATGCCTAATAAATAATATTTCCTCAGATCAGAGTTCTTAATAAAAAAGAATGAATATGAGGCCTGTCAACTGTTTTACTCAGCACTTTGATGAACTAAGTTTACTACTGCTCATGGTGTACCATCCTGAAATATGCTTCCTAAGATATAGAATAGACTGCATTTAATAGTATTCTAAACACAAAACATGTGATCAGTTAAACATAAAAATATTTACACATACACCTACACTTCACAGAGGGATGTGTTCTACTATATGACCCTGAAGTTGAAAATTACTCGGAACGCACTGCTTCTCATATTAATCATAAAATATAAGCAATTTGCCAATATCCTTCACGGAAGCTATTATACTAATACCACAGAATTACTAAGTCTGTTGTTATGATTTCATAGTCAATGGATACAATATTTTTACTTTACAATGTATGACTTTTAGTCCAACACAGAGAAAAAAATTCAAAGTAGAATCTACCTCTGTAAGAATTCCCACAGATTTCTAGGAGCATGTCATATGCAAAAAATGTCATCTGAGTCTGACATTGGCTACGCTTTGCATTGTTTGTTCTCACCTACTTGCTAGAACTTTAACATCACAATATTGACTGTAGTAAATATTTCAGCTATCTGACTGTGTTTGGTGGATGACACTATCCTCTGAAGTCTGGGATTAAGTGTATCATAAACCATCATAAACTATATTCCATTTTATATCATCTGTGTCTCTAAGGAGAAAATGAAGAGGATGTGAGATATGATCAGCTCCATGGGTCACACTGAAGCTGCACTGACCAGTTGTTTTTTAGTACAGAGGACAACACAAACACTGTCAAGTTAAAGATCACTGAGTGTTACATTTAAATGCTGCTTTCCATCCAGGGGACATGCTGAAGGAGAACCATCAACATTATGGAGAAGTATTAACATTTTCTGCCTTCTTTTTGGTGAATATACTGAAGTTGTTTGGATCAGAGATAGTGATCCTGTGTTTCTGTGGTAATGGTACATAGACAAGAGAAAGCATAAAATTCATGGACAGGAGAACGATCCCACAGGGATGAGTAAGAAAGGAGTAGAGCGAGATTTATTGAATGAATGTTTGCACTCACCAGATGTAATAAAACTTAAATGATATCAAGCAATTCATGTACATATATGAGATATACATGGTCATGTTGACCACTTATGATCTGCCCTTCTCATTTTAATTTTCCCAATGGCAATATAACAGCTTGAATGAAAACTGAGGATAAGCTGATAGGAATCAGAACAGAAAAGCTGGCAATAAATATTTCATTAAAAAAGGGTTTCTGAAAGGCCATATAACCTTTTGTCTAAACGTTTCAAATCCAAAATGTATTAGGTTCAAACAAAATAAAGTTATTTTAATTAGGTATAGGTAATCTGAATTTATACAGCAATCATTAAAGGGGCAGTCATTACAACACTAAGATAAGTCAAATCATTCAGACCAAAGACTGTGTAAGGTATCTCTACAGAAAACAGGCCAACACAAGTGTGTATTACCTAAAGGGCAACTAAGGGTAGTGAACTGAATGATTAATCACAGCTGTAACTACATGTCAAATTATTTGTGTGTGTTTTGGTGTACATACACATGTATTTTGGTCTCACGCTGGAGAGAATAACAGCAGAGGGAGACAGTCATTTTGCAATAAAGAGAACATCACTTAACCTCACCACAAGTGAAACGTGAGGTTATATACAGAAAGCATTGTGTGTGTGTAATTAAGAGGAAGGAATTTATTAAGTAACAATTATATGGTCTTGGTTTAAAACAGCAAAAACAAAGTGGCAATCAAAAGATTAGGATTCACTTTCTGATGTTGCCATGTATCTTCTGTATTTGCTAACCATTTTGCTCCTGTTAACAGGACACAGTGTTATTTTCAGTGAAACTAAACCACCTTCAAACTCACAGAAGCCCAGAGCTGAGTCTAGGAGAATTGTAATATTAACCAAAATGCAGTTATTCCGATCTGCTGGAAGCTAATGAATTATTGAACTGCAATATTTTTCTAGTCTTAAGTGAAAACAGCTGTACGTCTTCTGTACAACATGAGTCTTTGCACAATGACTAACCAAACCTTTCCATGATTCTATGATTATATGACTAATACTGCCCCCAATAACATCAATGGAAGTTTTACCATTAACTTCACAGAGAACAAATTCAACAGAATAATGAGAAAGTCTCCCCGCTCCCAGCACCAGCCCTTTAGCAAATTTGTTTTGCATCTAAAGTAACTGTGATTCTGACCAAGGACATTTGTCAGATGAATCTTTTTCCAAGTGAAAGCTCTATTTTAAGAACCATCCACTTTGTATGACTTTATGTGTACCACAAGTCAAGGCAGCAGCTCTGAACAAAGGTGCTCACGGATCAGGAAGCAGAGATTGATGCAAAGCCAAATGCATTCTCCTTTGGTGTTGTACTTGGCTATGCACTGTATGAGAACTCCATGGTCTCTGTATCTTCTTTGGAATAGACCTCCAGACACCCCTTCCAACCTAAATGATTAAATGACTCAAATAATCTACCAGTATAGATGAGTGTACACTGTGTGCACACCATTACACACTGTGTCTATACTCTCATACACACAGCTGCTTGCTTGTAGCTTTGATGCTTTAGTCTCTAAAATATGTGAATTTGGTTCACTACTTCTGTTGTAGCAATTTCATGTAGACAGTTTCTCTTTTCTGCTGCTTCCTGATTTCATATATTAATATCAATTTGCTGTAACAGAACTGCTCTGTTGATATGAGATAAGTTTATTCCAACGCTATTCCATTTAATACTCAAATATGGATACGTTCAATCAAATGAAACTGGTCACTGTTGGAAAAACAAACTCAGTGAAAGATCCAAAGACCTTAATAAGAGTAAAGTGTATATATAAACTACTTCTGAATACGCAAAACTCTTAAAGAGAATATAAAACTATATTTATTACAGAAATAGTGTGTGTTTGTGTATATGTGCGTATATCTATACCTATATCTATATCTTATCTATATCTAGTATCTCAATGTCTAATGTATAATATAAATTGTGCATACTCTAAAATTCTTAGGGCATATTCCATACTCAAAAACTTCAGAGATAATACCATTTGATGACGAAACTGAAATCTGCAGTAGTATCCAGCCAGAGCACATAATTAAAGTTACTGCCTAAACAGCAAATAGAGACCTGTACTTCTGTGTATAAATATATATAGGCACATGTATGTGCGTGTTTATTTTTGTTTCATGAATGGACTAGAGATGACCTCTACTAGGAAAGAAGAGTAAGTCATAGATGAAATATATAGTTTGCGAAAAGATGTTTTGATGTACACACATTGCATCAAATTGGCACGTATGCATGTCTCGTGTAAATCTTAGGCACAAAAATGTATTTATTGCTACTAACACACATTTTTCTATTGAGATCAGCAACACTATTCCCCATACAATGTGCACAGTTATAAATGGCTGTACAAACACAAAACAGGGAAAAATCAGGCCTCTGAACTGCAAGGAAGGGGAAATTTGGGTCCATTCTCAACAATGAATATTTAATGGTTCCCTGTTCCACTTAGAGCTGACAGTCCTTTCCCCCAATTATCCTTTTCACCAGTCCTAGTATTAAAGACAAGAATAAAAGATCAAGCCTGGACTGATTGCTTAACCCTTCTCATAAACCTCTGCAGTCACGCGAATGCTATAAAGTCAGAACACTCTTTCTCTTCTTTTTTAACACAGTTACATAGTTAATACATTGAATCCTCTACTACACAGTGGGAGTATCATACCGATTACTGAATTTTTGTGCACAGTCCTATACCCATAAATGCATGCCCATACGCCCAAACACACACAGGTGTATATCATATCCTACAATATCTTGGGATAAGAAATGTCTTAAGAGTGTCTCAAGTTTTTTTGCCTTCTTTGTATTAGAAAAAAACATTGATAGTAGTTACTGTGTGAATAGTACGAAAATAGGAAAAAAAAAACCAAACAAAACTCTCCAGATATCTAGGCAACCAATCCCTTCCACATTCTAACAACTCTCTTGAGTGAAGAGACTTCCTTGGAGTTGGTGAAAAATTACCCTCTTTGCCAAAGTACTGTGGTGACAAAAGACACAGATTTTGATATTTCAGCTGTAAATACAAAGAATTAGAGCCAGTAAAACATAAAAGAAAATAATTCTATTTAACTATCTTATTAGTTTTTACCTTCCATTCTTCTAGTGATGGACCTGTACCCAGAGACAGTATAAACATTTTACTTTGCACAATATAAGAACCACAATAGAAGTGTGTAATTAGCGCTGGAAAGACATTCTCAAGGAAGTATTTTGATTTCAAAAGAATGTTGGAGTGATTGTCACTCCTGCTGTGCTTGGATTCTCTCTTGATGTGCATAAAGTGTGAATGCAGAACGCACTATTATGAAATTCACTCATCCTTGCATTTGTGTGTTCATAGCTTTTGCCATCTTGTGGTTACCAAAAATAGAAGCCTACAGAGCAGCATATAACTCACACTAGAATAAAGTTGCTGCATTTTTTTAATGAATTCTTCAGTGCAAATGCTGAAGTTCTACAACTCAAACGAAGATCTGCATTTTGTGATTTATTTAACAAATGTGCATTCACTTTACTTTTAAGTTTGAGCTTACTGAAAAATACAAACTATAGTCTAAACATGTACAATAAACACAAACATAAAATGATTTAATACCACATAAGTATCTTCGAAAGGATTTTATCAAAATACACTATGAGATCTTTTTTAAAGGAAGTAAAATGCTTTTATTCTCTCAGCACATATAAAAGCAGTACTTTTAGAAAAGTGCTATATAGCCCAACTACAGAACAGCTTAATGCGTGATAAAAGAAACTGGATCTGGACTTCATAAACCAGTCAATAATTATTTATGGAACACAGCCATTTGCAGGCTTTAGTTTGTGGTTTCTACCTTAAATTATCAAGGAAAGCAATGAATATAACCTATCTACATCTCCTAACTTCAACTTTTAAAAGAAGTAGCACATTTTTGAGTTAGTCATCCCAAGGGAGAGAAGATGAGGCCTTCTGTTGCTAAGCAAGAGTTTGCCAGTTATTTCAAGCTTTAGCTGAGTACAAGCAATAATCACTATTGCCTGAAATATACTGGAATGAAAGTACATGGGACCATTCATGACACTTCATCAGCATGCAGGAGGCAAACAGAGTGACTGCAGTGATTGAATACAGGCTCAGACTACTGGCTTTAATCTCCATCTCATTCATTCAGCCTTTACTTTTGGCACAGCTGTATGATAAACACTCTGACATTCTTCCTTGCCCACCCTCTTTTGGAATCCCATGATTGCTGTGAGCATGTTTGTTACGTATTTAAGGTAGTCAGTCTTCCCCTCATATACACAAGATGCAGTAAATATTTAGATATAGGTAATCTACAGGTTTACTACTGTTACTATCAAAGCACTACTATTTTACAGAAGAGGAACTAAGTCCTGTTCATTTTGACTCTACAGGCATCTTAAAACAAAATACAGTAAATTTATGATTAATAATAATTCTTTGTAATACCTTCTGTGCAAAATTGCATATATATAGTGAATGTGTATGTTTATAACAAATAAAGTATAACTGGTTTACAATGGTTTTACACAGAATTTTAACACTATTGTTGATGTTAAAAAAATTCCGATGTTAAAGAAATTACAGTTCATTATTTGGTTTCTGTTTGGGTTTGGTTTCATTTGTTTTTTAAATTTTTGTTGTCTAAATAGACTATGGTAAAGGTAATGGATTTACACATGAAAAGCCAATAAGCAGTAGCAACTTCTGAAACTCTGCAACTTATTTTTTTTCTTTTGTTTCTGTGACACTTATGTCAAAAACCATCTATTTTATGCTATTCCTCCGTCATGTTAAAATACCTAATATTTTGGGGGAAAACTCCTGGTCTACTTCAAGAAGTTAGGCTGAATTCTTCTGTTCAGTATGCCAGACTCCCTGAAAACACAAGCCTGCTATAGGAAACTATTACAGTTTTTCACTTGCTTTTTGTATTGAAACTGTGAAACTGATGCTGTTTGATCACTGTAATGGTTGTAATTTAATAAAAAAGGTAATATTAAGTCAGAGAAAATATGATAAAGAACCTACTTAATACTCTTTGCTCTGGCTAAGATGGGAAAGCATTTGTAGTTTAGCTGATTGAAGGCATGTGGCCATCCCTTAATGATCAGAGATAAGTGGAACAGAGTCCTGCACAGGGCTGGTTCTAGAGTGTCTGTTTCTGATGTAAAGTTGTCATTTGTCTTATACTAAGTTTTATCCACTGCCAAAGAGTTACAGAGTAGCCAGGATAACAAAAATAGAGAGAGAGAACCCCACACCCTTTTCATGCAACACTCAGTATCATCTCTTTCAAATAAGTAAAGAAAAATTGATAGTCTTTGAAATCAGGAGACAGCAATACAGATCACTGAGTGAAGGAGATAGAAAAGATGAACTTTGCAGGTTCCCAGAGAGACACAGAAATATCCTTGGGGTACCCAAAGTAAATCTCTTAAAACTTTTAAAGAAAAAAATACTCAGTCAACTACAATGCCACCTAAAGGAAGGGATCTAAAATCTATCTCCAGAAAACAAAGCAATTTTTGCATTTTCTACTCTCTCCTTATATCCAGTTTGAACTTGCAATAAGGTCTACTAGATTTCTAAAGCATATGAAACATACTTTAGTTCAGAGATTACCAAAGGCAGTGATAAAGACGAGGGAAACCTAAGAACCTCTTGAGCTTTTCTGTATTTAGGTGCTGCAGATTCAGAGGTTGCTACTGCTTACTGGCTTTTCCTATGCAACTCCATTAACTTTACCATAGTTGGAAACATCCAGCACCTTCTACTCTTAAGTATTCTTATCATATTATGCACTCGTAAAGAACAGTTTCTTTACCTATTTACTTCAATCAGAAAAAAAGCCCACAGATCTCAAAACCTGTCAATTGTGATGAAAATCATCTAACCAGCAACACCAAAGGAATACAACACACAGATAGTAAGACAGACTAATCTTATGACTTGTATATCCTTTTGGAAAAGAGAGCAAGGAGGACCCGACCTCCACTGCAGTGCAAATACATAGAATGTCAGCTACAGATTGATACCGCTAAATTTATTCAACACTTTCCTACTGAGGCAGTGCTAGTTTTCCTGAAAAGATTCATTAGTACTAATTGGTCAGTAATATTGAATGATATACCAGCTCACGTTATTACTTTTTTATTCTTTATTTAAAAACAGAGAATGTCACCACTACAAAACCACCACAAGTTTCAGAGCCCACTCCAAGGCATTCATACTTATTGCTTAATTCAAATAATTTCTTCCTAACTAAAGGCAACAGGTTTCCTTGCCAAGAAGATAGACCAAAAAAACAACAAAAAAAATTACAAATGTTCAATAAGGTGCACAATCTGATTTATTCTGATCATTCTGCTCATGACACGTTTATCTCTCCTAGTAATTGTTCTATCAACTGTAGAAGTTATTTAGGATGTATTTTAACTTGTCGGCTAACCAGTTCCCACCATATGGGACATGGTAACAGAGCTCCCATGAAAATATGCAGCCATCCAGGTCTCAGGCTGCAGGGCATGCCACAGCCCTTCCCTGGTAACAGATGGCAGTAGTGAGAACAGCAGTGTGAGGTGAGACCAGGGGGATCACCCAGGTGGATAAGCCTGATAGCAAAGCTGTGAGAGAAAGAAGAAAGGTGAAGGAGTATTAGGAGTCTGAGAATGAGATAGACTGGTGGAGGCAGGCTCTGTCCTCCCTGAGACAGAAACAGGAATAGCCATCAGAAAAGAAACACAGATTGAGGGGAGGCTGTATCATTCCTCCACCATGCTGAAGGCAATAGCTTAAAGGAAAGGAATGAATGGAGGTAACTGTGCTCAGAGCAGTAGGCAAACTCCTTCCTTGCCAACACTGCCTTCCCAGGTCCTCTGTACATAAGGTAGGAGGATCTGGAGGTGGAAGGCCAGTCAATGGATGATGTGGATGATGGTCTACCCACACTAGAGGTCAGAATTGCTTATCGCCCTCATCATGACCACCCTCATAAGGAAGAAAAGACAAGTTTTATTTGTAGGTGACTCCCTTCTGAGGGGAACGGAGGGTCCAATATGCCTGACAGACCCTCTTCTTAGGGAGGTATGCTGCCTCTGTGGGGTCCAGGTTAAGGATATCAGTAGAAAACTTTCTAGCCTGGTCCAGCCCTCAGACTATTACCCATTACTTCTCTTCCATGTGGGTGGTGATGAAGCCACAATGTGTAGTCCAAGGGCAACCAAAATAGACTTCAGGGTCTTAGGATGGTTGTTGAAATTCAGAGCACAGGTTGTTTTTTCCTTGTAAACCTTCAGCTGCAGACAGTGACACTGGAAGACACAGACATACCCAGTCACTGCCACAGCACTGAAGGTTTTAATAATGGAATGGCCTACACAGCACCCAGCTTGCTGGTGTCAGATAGCAACCTTTCTCAAAGGGAGAAGAGGATTTTTGCTCAGGAACTAGCGGGGCTTACTGACAGAGCTTTAAACTAGACTTGAAGGAGAGGGGAGACAGTACCAGGCTCACTTGTGAAAAGCTGTGGGATGACATGCCAAGACTAGAGGGATGGGGTGCTAGAGAGGGCCCTCAGCCTGTGTTTCTGAGATGTGCTGGGTACATTGGAGCATAGCTGAAATCTTATGGAGATGAGCCAGGGGCTCCTGAGGTAATAGAAGCCAACAGAGAAATACCAGTGAAATATCTCAAAGGGATCAAGGTGTGCTCCTCTAAGAAGGTGATATGAACAACAGCCCAGCTGAAGTGCCTTCTACACATGCAGCACAGGCAAAAAACAGGAGTTAGAGCAACCACGTTGCTAGAAAGCTATGACCTGAATGCCATTACTGAAACAGTGTGGGATGAATCCCGTGACTGGAGTGTGACTATTGATGGCTACAAGCTGCTCATAAAGGACAGATGAGGAAGGAAGGGTGGAGACGTTGCCCTCAAAGTCAAGATATTGATTGAGTGTGAAGAGCTCTCTCTGAAGAACAGCCATGAGCAGGGTGAAACCCTATGGGTAAGAATCAGAGACCAAAGCAACAAAGGAAACCTTGTGGTTGATGTCTACTGCAGTCTGCCCAGTCAAGGGGACACTATTGACAAAGCCTTCTTACTGCAGCTACAGAAGGCATCATGCTCACAGGCTCTCATCTAGCTAGAAGACTTCAACCACACCAATATCCAATCGAAAAATAGCATGGTGAGCTGTGGGAAAACCAGGAGATTCCTGGAATGTGTTGAAGATAAATTTCTAAGCTAGGTAATAGACAGCCCTACCAGAGAGGATACTGGGCCTGATGGTCACTAGTGCAAGAGAGGTAATCAGAGACATTAAGATTGAAGGCACTCTGGGCAGCAGGGATCACACACTGGTAGAGTCCTGAGGGACTGTCTTTATCAGTGACATAGGCAGTGCACCGTCGGCTAGTTTACAGATAACACCAAGCTGAGTGGTGTTGTTGACATGCTTGATGGGATGCTATCCAGAAGGACCTGGACAAGCTGGAGAACTGGGCTCAAGTGAACCTCATGATGTTCAACAAGGCCAAGTGTGAGGTCCTGTACCAAGCTCTGAGCAGCCCCCAATTACGATACAGGCTGGGGGATGAAGAGATTGAGAGCACCTGTGCTGAGAAGTGCTTAAGGGTACTGGTGGATAAAAAGCTGGACAGGAGCCAGCAATGCACTTGCAGTCCAGAAGGCCAACTCTGTCTTGAGCTGCATCAAAAGAAGCATGGCCAGCAGGTCAAGGAAACTGATTCTCCCCCTCTACTCCCTTTCAGTGAGACCCCACCTGGAGTACTCTGTCCAGCTCTGAAGCCCTCAGCACAAGACACGGACGTGATGGAGGGGAGCCCAGAGGAGGGCCACAAAAATGATCAGAAGCATGGAACACCTCTCCTATGAAACAAGGCTGAGAGAGTTTGGGTTGTTCAGCCTGGAGAACAGGAGTCTCCAGGGAGACCTTACTGTGACTTTCCAGTACTTAAAAGTTCTTGTAGGAAAGATGAGGACAGACTTTGAGTAGGCCTGTTGAAACGGGACAAGGGACAATGGTTTTAAAGTAATAGAGGGAAGATTTAGTCTACATATAAGGCCTTTTTTTTTACAATGATAGTGGTTAAACATCAGAACAAGTTGCCCAGAGAGGTCATAGATGTCTTGTCCCTGGAAACATTCACGGTCAAATGGGAGGGGGCTCTGAACAACCTGATCTAGTTGAAGATGTCCGTGTTTACTGCAGAGGGGCTTGGACTAGATGACCTTTAACTGAAACCATTTTATGATTCTATGATTCTAACAGAATAACAGACCACAGAAAAGGAAAACTGAGAGTGATTGCAGGTAACACACCAGCTTACTGTAAATACAAATGATGAATATCACCAGAGACATTATCTGTGCATTGTGACCTGCTTAAAAAAAATAAAATGTCTTATTTTTTCATCCCAGCAAAGTTCCTTTTAAAACTATCAGAAAAAGTAGCTTAGTCTCTTACTTTTTTTCAATCATACTATCATATTAAATGTAGGGCAAGAACAACCTTGCTTCCTGATGTCAGGATTTATGAATTCCCATTCATAGTGTCCGAAGATTTGCAAGACAATCATCCTGACCTTGTTTAAAAAGAAAATTACTCTGAATGAGTATAATAAAAATTTGAAGAAATGGCCTTGGAGGTGTAGTTTGAATGAAAATTTAATAGTGCCTACATCTTGCCTTGTACCTTATGAGGAGTCATGAAGCAAATTATACATGGTATTTTGCATTTGCTCCTTCCAATCCCTACACAAGTTGCTTACATAAAGTAGCTAATAAAAATTGCCTGAATGAGTCATTATTTCTTTCATCATTCATTTTTTTTCTGTCAAATCCATAAATAATATATTAAGACAACAGAACAGTAAGTCAGCATAACGGTGGGTAAATTTAAAATTTCCGTTATAAGACTTCATAAGGAGCTGATGATTGTTAGTGTCTGAGATGTTCCTTTTGATTTTAGCTGGGAAGGTTTTTACTGTTCTACTAACAAGTGAACAAATCATCTTTTTTATTGTTTTTTTTTAAATAGTTTAGTGAGATTGAGGCTTTGTTTTAAAAGATATACCACTGCTCCACTGAAATTTAGACACATACTCTGCCTTTAAAACAAACTAACTTAAAACCAAATAGCAGCTAGTGTATTTTAGTAATTCCCCACCACCACTGAATACAATTTGGACATGTGGTTTCATTTGCCATGTCCTCTTTTTGGATGTCATGGGCCATAAACAGCATCAGTCTGAATTTCAATTGATATTGCACAGACATTTCAATGTTAATGACAGGAGAGATATTTAGTGCCCTGAATAAATTTTAGCCAAATGTTAGACATAAAGCTAAGTAACTAATTGTGTAAGCTACAGCTTAATAAAGCCACACACCTATCAGAGGAAAATCAGATCAGATGACATATAATGAGATTTGCTGAGTAAGACTTCAGGGCCTAGAATGCTCTGCAGTATTGCCTAGGAAGACAGCAGGGTTTTTCCACTGAACTAAGTAAGAGCTGTGTAAAAGCCTGTATAACAATACTTTATGCTCATATAAACTAGTAAAAATTCAGTGAGAAGAGATTTATAGTGCTGACGCAAATGATTAAATGTCATTTTTAACATTTTAACATATCCTTCTAATTTACATGGCCCATAATTATAGTTAGAAAAATCAGCAAAATGGTGCAGTTTGATGTAATTTTGTTCTCCAACTGTTTGGAGTGCTCTTGACTCCTTCAGTGTCTGACCAGATGAGGATGAGTGAAAATAAAAGTAATTTTTCCACCTCTGTAATAAAACTTCAAAATAAAAAATTATTTCAGAAGAATGCTAGCCTATATTCCGTGTGCACAAGTTTAAAAACTACATACTAGGAGAAAAACTTTTAAGCAGAAGTCAGTCAGTGCCAACCTTAGCTGGAATAACCTGTGTTCTTTAGACTTCACAGCTTGTCTCTTGAAAGTTCTCTGGCAAAATGTGCTTTTTCACATTTGTCAGCTAAATCAGAGATCCAAATGCAAAATATAACATTAAGGAACAGTGAGTGCATTTGTGATACTCCTTGGAGAAATCAGGTACACATAAGGCAATGACTATATTACATGGAAGTATAAGCACACTCTAATGTAACTTTGTAAAACTAATTTAATTAAGGACTATCACTGTTCTCTCCTAACATCAGTGCATACAACCGTTATACTGCTTTTCGGAAAACTTAGCTGTCCCTAGGTATCAATGAAACAAGATACATGACAACTTGGCACAGTATTTCAAACCACATACTATTGCCCTAATTATTTACAATGCTGTACAAGTACAGACACAGAAGCGTGGAAATTGTCTCCTCAAATTTTGTGTTCCCTTGATTATGAAATAGAAGGCAAGTAACTTACCTGCATTTCAACACATCAAAAGAGTTCTATTGAAGAACTTAAACTAGGCATTTCCAGGCTCTTTGGACTAATTTCTCATTGCACACTGCAAAATGCTCCACAAACAATCAGTACAAGTGCATGGAGGTAAATAGTAAATTTCACTGTAATGTAGCACAGACTCAGTGCTGATTGTGGATCACTGATGGTCTGCAGATGAAATCTGGGGATCATTGGCTTATGTGGCCTGCCACAAAAGGTTTACATAGAGTACAGTTCCAGTTTCATGGCAATTGCCATAATGCTAAGCAATCTCTTTGCCATTGAAATAATAATCCATTACGTCATAGTGCTGAGTTATTAAATCTGGTGTTCAGAGTTTCAGAAATCAGCTGATGTTGAAGAAAATTTCTGAGGCAAAGGACTGATTATTCTGCAACATTCATACATGCCTTATGGAAAAAAAACTATGCAAAAATACAAGGAATGACGCCTTAAGCAATCACTTTCCCATCATACTGAAACAGCCGCTGTGATAAGGATTAGTTTTCCACTTGCTAAGTATTGTCAAGAATCACTGAATTCTAAGGGGAAAAACTACATTTTAGAAAAAAAACTGTGCTGTGGGGTGATAGCCTTTATAACAATGCATCTTATCAATGAACGGTACTTCCATCAACAAAGAACTACTGGCTATCACAAATAGTAAACTCAGAAACAGCAAGCACTAACATGAAGTAAGATTTCACAAAATGCATGAAGGCACTGCAGCTGTAAAGCTAACTACATCCTTGCCATTCAAACCACAAAGCATTGGCACAGACCTCATTGAGCACCCCTCTCCAAATCTCTTCAAAAGTCACACAGAAAGCATGAATGTCATACTTTGCTCTTTTATAAGATAAAGGGTATATAAAATTTTACAGCAGCCAAACTTTTTTTCTTATTTTCTTCTTTCCCCCAACAGTAATTTAGTAATATGTATACATTACAGACGTTATAAAAAAGCTTATTTTTCAAGCCTAGACTAAATGGGTTTAATACCATTGCTATTATCCTTTAAGGCCTTTTATGGCACAAAGCTTTAAATTACAGGCTTTAGAACAAACCTTGATCTTTTTTTAATTATACTATGACAAAATAAATTATCATTATCATGAGGAGAAAACCTTATTTTTCATGAAAGCGTTAACTGGTTATATATGCCCTTAACACATAAATTAAGAATACTGTCAACAACAAGAAGGGTCTTCTAGCAGCAGGTACATCACTAAACCTAGTCTCCTCTTCTGAACACTACATTAGACAAGAATATTTTGAAAACTTTATCTTTCTCCATGTTACTTAAAGATTTGCAGCAGATTTTGAAGTTTACTACAGGAAATTGTGACAGATTCCATCTGGTGTAAGTCAGTGCCATTCCACTAAAAGAAAATAAATAACAAAACCAAAAATCTGATCCTTTGAGGGGAAGCTTTAAATCTTCTGAAAATATATGTATGTGCTTCAGTATTAATCCTACCTTTGTAAAGATATGGTTCATATCTTCTTTACCTTCTTTAAATACTTGTATTTGCATGTCAATCATTTTTGACTAGCAAAAATATTACTTTAAAAATTCTGTTGAACTAAAAATAAAAATTTCTTTCCAACTGAATCAAATGATTTGTAATGATTTGTTTTGTAATGATTCTGTTAATAAAATACATGATTAGAATCTCTGAATACCATACAAATATTATTTTGGCAATTTTTTCCTATTTGTTACTTACTTGTCTCTGGTAAATCTAGCACACAACTTCTGAAGGCCTCTGGTGCACTTATTTTTGAGCTCCTACTCTCCAACTCATCTTGAAAAAATTTCCTGTTATTATTTTCCTGTCACATAAGTGTATTCCCTAGGATGACTATGCTCAGATTCAATTTGTAATTTTTTTGTTCCTCTCACTCATTCATCTTAAACATTTTCAAACAATGGAATCGTATCTTCTTAAACATGTATCATTTCATTACATTTTAAATATTACTTTGAGCTTTAACTTTTCCTATGAACAGCCGAGGCAAGCAAAACAGTGAAAAGAACCATTTTTACTACAAATTTACAATGCATTAATTAATCACAGGTTTGAGAAGTAAGACCAACTGTGCATCAACACAACTACATGTACAGGATTGTACAGCAGGTAATTGAGACGATGCTCCCATAAAGATGTTGTCAATAACATCAACTAGAACAATAAATAAATGGGCATTATTTTATACACAAGTGTCTGAACATTAAGAACTTTGAAATTTAAGGCTGTTGCTGAAGAAGAAATTATTTCAGTAGGAAACACGACTTCAGGCCAGTAAAGGCTCTGAGATCTCCCATTTGAATCTATCCCCATCTTACTTAAGCTAAAAATAAAGTGGGGGAGGAGGGAGTGAAGAAGAAAAAGCATTCAGTCCAAGAATGTTATAAATCTCAGACTCCTCTCCCAGTAGCATCATGTAAAAGAAAGGTATTATGGTTTCATAAATCAATTAAGATATACTTTACACTATATTCTATGCAACTCTGGTTTTTTCCTTGTTACTCATACAAGAGAAACTGCTATGATGAAAACCAAACTCTTTTGCCTCAAAAATGAAGATTAAATTGTTTTATCTACACATTATTGTTTACAAAAGCAAACAGCAAACATCTGTAAATATTAATATTACATGCATACCCATAACATCATTAGATTATTTAAAATAAAGACTAAAACAAACTGTTTGCTGTTTAATACAAAATTCAATACATGCTTTATATCTTACGGAAGTAATTAAAGGGATTTATGAGGAGAAGAACAATCTTGCCCTTGCCACTTGCCTCTAAATAGTCTATTTTGAAAGGAATAAATTATTTAGGACACAACATTAAACTGTGAACCAAAGCATAATTAATCTGGATCTTGAGTTTTCTTAGCTGTAGGAAGGAGCAGGAACTGTTTAAAGGCACATTCTGGACTGTGCCAGAGCCTACATGGCCTACAGAGAAACTCAGAGAGTGCATCTTTGAGATATCAAAGTATCTTACAACAGCATTATAAGAGCTCTACTGACAATCATGATTAGCTAGCACATATGCTGACCTCTTTCAGTTAACATCACTCCATTCTGCTATACATAAGATGAGACAAACTAAACAGCCCATAGGATGTCTTCTAACTTTGGAGAAATATGCATATTCCCTTTCTTTCTCATTTATAATGCTGTAGCAAAGTAAAAGAAAGGTTATTCATTCTTTAATTCCCACTTCAAAATATTTTGTCTATATGTGCATTCATAGTGGAGGGTAGGCATGCCCATGCTGCTTCAGAAGTACACATGGCAAACGAGTACCAGTTCCCCACCTCTCCACAGTACTGGTAATGAACCAGAACTCCACCTAGGTCTTAGGTTTAACATGTCCAAGAGGAAGGAGGAAAAATTGTGAATTTACAATCAGATAAATCACCTGAGTAAGAACTACTAGAGAAAGGTGATCTTTCTATCTCTCATGATGCTTTGTCACATAGTGGTGGCTCTAGGCAGTGGTCCCCAGAGAACATCATATATGTGAACAACAGTCTCATAATACAAAGTTGAATAAGGACTAAAAAAGGTCTCCTGCAAAAGCAGCAGGTCTGTAAGGTTTGATGGATTTCAGAATGAAGCTCTAGGTGGCAGCTAGATGTGCAGCCTCCAAATGCTTGGGAGGAAGGCATTCTGAAGAAAATAAGACAGCTATGTTAATTTAAGGTGGCTCGAGTTCAGCAGACAAACTGCTTCCCACACAGTTAGCTATCCAGTAAGACAATCTGTTGGAACAGCTGATTTCTAGCTCACTTTGTTGTCATACGGACAAACAAGGATTCTTCCTGAAAGGCCCCATCCTGGCAATGTAAAAAGAGACAGCTTGCCTGGGGAAAGCGTAAGAAGAACTAGCACATACACTGGGGCAAAGATAGGCAGCCTTGGCTTAAATAAAATCCAATGCCTTAGTTAGAAAATAAAGGGTGTTTACTGAGGATAACATATCACAGAAAAATGTGATGGAGAAGGGTGTAAATATGTATATACACCATATTCATACATAAAGAATCAGCCATGAGCATCCAGATTTCTCCCTCTCTCTTGGCTGTAAAGGAATATCCTTAAGAAAAGATGACAGAGGCTAGAGTTGTCTGAAGGCTCACGGGGTTGTCCCACAATTAACCTAACAATTAGGTTAAGGTATGGACTGTGTTAAAATACTGGAGTTTTCCCTGGCTGTAGATTCACAAGCATGTTTTGAAGTTATACAGGACCCCCGAAGCTGGTCTGTCTCTGTAATTTTCTTTTGATATTCCAGCCAAAACCAGAGACTTCAGGAAGAACCTCCTCCTTCTTCACCTTCGATTTATGTTCCTGTTCGCAATGGCTCATGCAGTTTATAATTACTTAACTGTCTTTATGAGGCTAAACCCCTGGATAAGTTATTTGATTACTGATGCAGCATTCCTCAGATGTGCTAGCGGTTTGTAGTAAGTCACACAACTAGACAGAATTTAATGTTATTTTCCTTCCTTTATTGCAAATTGAAAAATACGCATTTGGTGTACATTATTTGTAGCTGAGGTCCTTCTACACATGGACAGAAAGTCTGACACATCTCATTACTGTGAGCTCTAAGGCAGCAATGTATATATTGAACTTCAAGGTCAACTACGAACTCTGATCTCTGAGAGTAGCAAAGTGAAATACCCATCCAAGGAAAGAGGAATTCATCACTATTAACTTAAAAATAAAGTAAGTGGAACCGAGGGCTGATCCCTGTATCTACTATGTGGTACCCACAGGGAGATCTTACAGAGGTCTCCACTGCCCCATCGGGGCAGGATGATTAGGCAAATAAACTATTAGGAGCTATATAGACACGCACATACATAAGCATATAACAGTCCACTGTTGTAGAAGACCATCCCTACAAATAAAAACAGAAAAAAACCCTCCTGTTAATTTGACAATATATTCAGTAGTTTCAGAATTCAAGCAATATATACAACTAAACAGAAAGGAGGCTGGGAAAAAGAAAGCTGAGAAAGACCATGTTCATTCAGAATTTAGAGTCAAAACTAGAAGAACAATCAGTCTATTCACCTTGAGTTTGGGGGAGCTGGAGGAAGGATGAGAAGGTTGGGGTTATTCAGCCTGGAGAAGAGAAGGCTCCAGGAAGACATGATTGTGACCTTTCAATATTTAAAAAGGACTTATAAGAAAGATGGAGACAGACTTTTTAGTAAGGTCTGTAGCAACAGGAGAAGCGGCACTGGTTTTAGACTAAAAGACGGCAGGTTTAAACCAAATACAAGGAAGAATTTTTTTTTACAATGAAGATGTTGAAACACCAGAACAGGTTGCCTAGAGTGGTGGTAGGTGCCTCTTCCCTGGAAACATTCAAGGCCAGGTGGAAGGGAGCTTTGGGCAACCCAGTTGAAGATGCCCCTGCAAATTGCAGGGGAGCTTGGACTAGGTAACCTTTCAAGGTCCTTTCCAACTCAAACCATTCTATGATCCTACGAAATGTAAATCAAGACATTTGACATTTTTGCCAGAGTCAATTTTTCAGGAAAGAGCACTACTCCATTATTACTGGTGGGGAATGACTGGTATTGAGACTCCTTTTTAAAAAATTCAGTGGTATAGGGGAAGGCATATCACAATATGCCAAAGGTAGGATACAGAACAACAAATGTAACTTACTTCATTACAGACAATTTCTAGTGTAAGTGCTAAGGTTCCAACTATTTGTGTTTCTAATTGATTTGGAAGGAGCCTAATCACAGGATCCTAAAAACACTCTCACAAAACTTTATAAGGGACCTGTGGGGAGTAGGATGCCCATCCGTTTGACCAGTGATTTGGGGAGCATTTTGCCTTAATAGCATGTTCCTGGAGAGACTGGTGACCTGAAGTTTTCCTGTAAGATCTAGGAACTGAAGCAGACCTTCATTAATCAGTAATTCCACCACATTTGTTTCCAAGTTTTCTCAGTAAATATTCCTGGTATCTGCATCATCTAAAATCCCAATCCAATCTAAATGGTGCAATTCATTCAAATATGATTTCCTCTAAGGCAGAATAAGTAATGCCTCTGAAAGCAACATTTTGAGGAGCTGTAGAAAAGGTGGTGAATTTGTATTACTAGTACTTTACCTTCTACTCAATCTTAAGGTAGTTGAAAAGGACTAAGGATGTGGTATGTACCATTCATTTCCACTAATGGGTACAAATAACTGATGCATAAGACTTAAAATGCAGGCTCCCTGGGTATTTCTGAAGCAAAAAAGTGCCTCATTAGACAAAAACTTTTAAGTTTTCCATGATGATACCATCTACCACTGGAAAGTGCTTATAGTATTTATCACCAATGACCAATTATCCTAATAAAATTATTCTCAAGTCTCATTGTCATCAAACAACTATTTATTACTAATAAATGTATTTTAAAACATTTCTCCTCTATATATCAGCCTAACAACCCTTATTATTAAACAAATAACCCAAAACACTCTCATGATTACAATTCTGTTCCATTCTTGCCACACAGACTGATGTATTCCCACAGATAATCCTAAAAATGTCACTGAAACTGGCTATTCCATAGCAATATAAAACGACATTTTTGTTTTAAAATTCCTGTCACCATAATTTATTTTTCAATTATGATTCATTGAGAATGCAGGATATTTCCTGGCTAGGAATTTGTCACATTAAAAACTGGCAAACTATGTATACTAATGGTAGCTGAAGAGCCTTTGGGTCATTAATACTACTGTTTGCTATGGGATATCAATCAATAAAAATGATATCAGTAAAAAAATGTGTCCGTGTTACCTTAAAATAAGATTTAAAAATAACACATTTGCCTACTATATCTGTGCTCCTTTGTCATATGACAGAGTACAGATTTGGGTACAACAGTCATTGTAATGGGATAAACCGAGAGGATCCAAGCCAAAGTTTAAAGTATGAAGATCTACAGTAAAGCAGAAAAACATTAATAATAATATGACGTTTTAAAACCAGTATGATGCTACAAAAATACTATGATGCTATAAAAACTCATGTTAAAGATGTCTAATAAAGTTTATACTACAATTTCATTACATAGGCAGTGGAAGCATCTTCCCTGGGGAAATTTAAAAGAAGAAAATATATGCTGGAAAGTGTGCTGAAAAATTATCTTTAATTTCTGCAAGGTATGATCTACTTTCAGTTACCCTGGTGTAAATGCCAAAAAACCCAAAAAGAAACTAGAATTGCAAATTCAGATCTTTCTTCGGTTCTTCAGTATACCTCTTATAATAATAATGGCACATCATGTGGTGAAAAACTGGATATTCTTACTTTGGGACACCTTTTACCTATTAGTCACTTTGCAGAAAGCAGATCCTTTAGAGATCAACTACGACATTGTAGCCAAAGTAGTATGAAGGCCAGAGATAGAAATAGGAAGAGATTTCTAAAACATGAACTCAATTATAGAAAAGCATGTTCAGATTTTGTTTTCCTGCATTGTCTTCGAACTGAGGTGAATCATTCCCTAAAAGTGACTTGGAAACTCATAAAATATGTTACTAAAATTGAATTATTATTAAAAAAATCTTCCACCAGTGAGTAGGGGGCTGGAAATTTCAAATAGGAAAGCCCAGAAGTAAAGGAACATACACATATAGCTTTGGAGGAATCTGCATTTCACAAATGAAAATTAAATCTATAGAAGATTTTAAAGTAAACACCAAAACAAAAAAAAAAAAAAAAAGGAAAGAAAGGAAATAGATTGTGAAAACTCATATGGGAATTTTAAGTCACAGAATCACAGAATAACCAGGTTGGAAGAGACCCACCGGATCATCGAGTCCAACCGTACATTTGCCCTTTATACTATTCCTCTGTTCCAATACACACTCTCTACTCATAATAATATCCATCATGCATGTGCACATGATAACACTGTTGACAACATTAAGTATCTTGTCCAGTGTGATGCTACCATTGGTGAAAAATTTGCACTATCACTACCATCTTCTAAATGCTAAGAAAATGCGGCATTTAAATGCTCCTCAGTAGGCTGAAAAATCTCTGCAGCAGAGATCTGGAGGCACTACAGACATGATTCTGATGCTGTCACTGTGGGATTCTGCCTTCAAAATGGTGGGCCAGAAACTCCTTACGCTCTGAGTGCATAATCACTGAAAATGTAGTGATTCCATCTTGCAATCAACAATCAAGATGAGCAGTAGAACCAATAAGCAAAGGGGAAAAAATGTAAAACTGACAGGATAACTCGTGAACATTTGCTTCAGCCGTTCATGCACTGTTAAGTACCTGCGTTTCAGCACTTCTCTCAAGAGGCTGTGCGTGTCTGTGCATGTAATTATGGTATAAAACTGAAAATATGAAGACTAGATAGAATTAATAACCTTTACTAATTTTACAGTACAAATAGCAATGTAAATATCATTCAGCTCAAAATTTATGTTTGATGGTGTCCTGCAAGCTCATCTATTAATTCAAGGAGTGAGTTTATTAATTTTTCTAATAGCTTGTAAAGCACAGGCGTGTGACTGCTAAGGCTGGCTTTCCAAGTCGCTTTCCCTTCAACTTAAAACAATACTGTTGCATCTCTGAAACAAATCTATATTTGAAATAATGCACTGAATGTAATTGGTTGAAAACTTAAGCCCTGTTATTGAAAACCTTGCAGTGAAACTGGGACTCAAAAGAGTTTTACAATGCCGACTGGAGCATCACTGGAGATCAGACTCCACAGTATACTGCTCAGAGCACTTCCACTAAATGACCAGGGACTGCAGATATCTACTAAATCACACACATACACTTGGCAACAGAATAATGCAATCTGGAATTTCGCTAGTGATCACTAATACAATACCATCACCTGCCATTTAAATATTCTGATGACTTAACGGACACTCTTTCAATGAATCTTTCAAGCTGTCAAAGACTCTTAACTTACGCTGCAGCATTTAGGTGGAAGTACCAAAGAAAATCCAATGACAGTCAACTGAAAAACACATATAATCAAAAAAGGAGAATTGAAAAGGGATTGGAGGATTTCTTTACTAATTCTCTCAATTATTTCTGCATCACATGCTTGCATATTGCGGTATGATGTGTGCGTGCCACCCATAGTAACCAAGTCTGTTCCCTAAGTTTAAAGACATGTCCCTCCCATTTAACCCAGAAAACTAGTATTAAATAAATTTTGCTGCTCCTCAGTGATTCTGCATCAATAAGACAGTATTTAATAATTTTGCACTGGGGTAAATTACTGAGTTTATTCCTACAGACAAGGCTCTTGCCTCTTTCCAAACAGTTGCTTCTCCAGGATTTAAGTGAAAAATAAAAAATAAAACATTCATCATTGAAACTGTATGCGACTGAGTAGATAACAAGAGAGTATCTCCTAAATAAGGTATAGTGTGAATGGGAATACACTACAAAATAATACAATATGCTACAAAATTCTACAAACATGAAATTGTACAATGTTGCAATGAAGCTCCTGATGTGATGATTCAACAAATGTGAGTTAGGTAAAATACTCCTTCTGATTTTACGTTATAAAGCTAAAGAATTATTTGATCTGTTATCCCAACCACCTGCTATAAAATTCATCTAGTTAACAATGTACTGAGACCAATAATTTGTTCTTGGCAAGAGTCAAATAATTTCCTGAGAGTTATTTAGTTCTAATTTGACAACCTCATGTGATGGAAAAATCACTTGTTTCTCTTGGCAATTTGTCCCAGCGGTTAATCACCTCCCTACTGAAAGTATTTGCCACGTATTTAATTTGAATTTCTGGCTTCAGCTTCTATCAACTTCCTTTGTTAAATTAAAAACCCTTTTATTACTAAGTGTTTTAGACATAGTTAGCAAACCATTTCTCAGTCACATCTGTGATAAGCTACACATATCCTGATGCATATGAAACTATATATCATTTTTTCCTACCAAAAGCTCAGTATTCTTTCTTCACTCCTTTTATTTCTAATATTAAAAAGAACAGTTCTGCCACTGCTTTATACTAAGGTAAAACAACCCCACAATCATTACTTATTACTTTGTTTTACTTTTTCAAACAGCTCATTTACTCTATTGTCTCTGTTGATGTTCCTGCTGAACTAATTTGAAGTTCCAATGAAGTAGCTTCACTTACAGACTTACTCTGATACCTTTTACTCTTTTATTTCAGATTTTCCTCAGAAAATGTTTAGGGAGCTATTCAGCATTTGATTCTGCAATTTAAAAACTATATATGACAACAACTGGGTATGGACTAGCAGGAAATGAAACATCTTACAAAGGCTAAAATATGCTATATTTGCATTGTCATTTTTCAACCAAATTTGTCATCTCATCAAGAAAAACAAATTCATTGCTAAATGTTAACTCCCAAGAAAACTCTGCTACTCTTTAACTGCATCTTTTTCCCTTAACTCTACCAATTAAGTCTTGTTAAACATACTGTTACCTTGCCCATAACTGACATCAAATGAATCAGTTATGAAGCTCTCTCTCATTTGAAATATTCAAAAAATTAAGAGTCCTTCTGCCATCTCACTGGTGCTCTGAGATCTATTAAAAAGGAAAACCACAAAGCTGGAGACAGCTTTCCCCGATCATCAAGGATTCATGGATGCAAACTATCCATTATAAATTTTAAGACATGTATTCCTCAGATTTCATCATCTTCAAGACAAAGAGAAGACAAGGAGAAGATAAAAACAATTGCTTACATATGCTAATAACTATATTGTTAAATGTAAGGCCAGGGAATGATCCATGGCCTCAAAGTTAAATGGAACAAAGTTTTGTACCAATATTTAGGGATTTGGCTACCTCTTTCCAGAGCAAACTCAATGGGTCACATTACCTAATATTCAGGCCCAACTTGCCTCTGGACCCATACACTGCTACTGTGACACTAAGACATAATTTGTCACCCATTGGGGGTGCAGAGGGACAGTCATTTCAAGACACCCAAGTAAAATGTTTTTTTTCCCTACTGTCGCACTGAGAGAAAATAGTGTATTTCCTAGGTGTTGTCTGAAAAGACTCCTTTTCAGAGAGCAAAGTTTGTCTGGCTACAGTTAAATGATAATGTGGGTAGAAATAACTGAAAATGGCACAATTTTGTTTCCTCTGCCTGTTTGGAGTTATCTCTGAAGTAAACTAGGTTATTTCCCTCCCACCCCCAACTACAGGTCTATTTTGAAAATATCCCCTTCAAACATGGGCAAAAAGACATAAATCAGAGATGGACAAGGGACTATGCACAGCTCTGGAATTCTCTTTATAGAGAGTATTACATATAACCTCCTAAATGACACATGTAAAGACTCGCCAAGGTGAATCAAGGAAAAAGAACACTTAAGAAAACTACGAAAACTAAAGATCTTTCTCTTCCTTTAGATAAACATCAGACCAAGTAATGAAGCACATGTTAATTCCAAACAGTTCAAAAGCAGTGCACATATATAGAGAAGATTTACTTCAGACCATCCTATTTACATGTTTGAAGTCATACTAATGAAATGACTCTGTACATAAATAGATTTGGTGCACGCATAATATTCTACACTGAAACTTCGTCATACTGAAAAAAAAAGAGAATTTGTACACTTCTGTGCAAAAAAAAAAAAAAAAAGTTTATCTATTGAAATAAAATCTGATGTTGATTAGAATAAGCACAGCCAGGAAGTAAAAACTCTATGTATGTGATTAATTTTATTATGTTTTACTAAAAATGCTTTTAAAAGTATCTCCGATGAGAGATTAATTTATTTCCTTTTAAACTCAGATGGAGTAGGATAATTTAGGCAAACATTAACTAAAGGAATGCTTGTTTATAATCTGAAGTGGGATGGATTATGCGGGCTACATGGCAATTTTTATCAACGTATCACAGAAGTGCTTCACGATTACAGTATTTCCTGGATGTAAAATTATATCATAAATCAACATTTCTTACCTGTAATCTATAAAATATTATGTATAGAAATCATGTAAAGAAAAAAAAAGAAAGTTATTGTTCATGATTATATGCCGGGCTTTGTTAATCTGGCTGCTTGACCTAGATTTGTTATATTGTATATAAAGCAGCTGTGTTCACCTTCATATGGAAAATTATGGAAAAGCAACTGTACAGTATGAAATCTGGGTGCATCAACAATTGTTGACTGTTCACTGAGCTCTTTCACAGTTACTCCATATGAAAATAAAAATAAAAGTTTTCTCTTACAAACCTAGCTTTGCCAGAACTAAAAAAAAAAAAAGGCACAGATGAAATTAATTTTCAATTGGATGAAAAAAAAAACTACTTTCTTTTCCTTGAACAACAGTTTCTCTGAAAGAGTAGGCCACTAAGAATCCTATTTAATTGATTATGGCTTGTTGATTTACTTATAAATAATTTAGTAGCTGACTATTAAGCATGGACAGGTGATGAAAAATGTGTCCATGCAAGAAGTTTTATTTTTAATAAACAGCCATTAGATACATTCATTACTGCACATGGAAACATGTAAAAGTAACTGCAGTTATGGCATAAGCACTTAAAATATACTCAGATATACAGGCTGAGGAGAGAATTCTCTATACAATCATATACCGTCTTAACACTATCCATTCCTTATGTGTTTGCCCCTCCTATTTATTTTGGAAACAGCTGGAATTTACTTCGTAAGTAATTCACATCAGAAAGTTTCACAAACTACCAAAAGTAACTTCACAAAAAAATGTAAGAGTTTCTCAGTAAATTGTGCTGCAGTTAACAAAAAGGCATATTTTTCTTCCAAGATCTACTGCCCTATAGCTTTAGACAAAGCAACTTTTAATACAAAATTTATCTACGTGGCCTGATAGATTTAAAAGCAATAAGTACTACCTCCTGCACTCCATTCCAACAGAATATAAGAATGTCATATTAAGTCACATATTAACAGAATAGATTTTGCCGTCTAAACCTCATTTCAAGATACTAACATTAAACTACACAAATACGTGTTCACGTGAAGCACACTTTATACCTATATAGTTATATAGATAAAATAAGTGCCTGTGGGTTAAAATCAGAGGAGCCCACAAGAAGGCAAATATTGTGATGCGAGTCTGTTATAGACCACCCAGCCAAGAAGAAGCAGCTGATGAGCTCTTCTATAAACAACTCGGAGAAGCCTCAAGATCACTACCGCTTGTCCTTGTGGGAGACTTCGATCTACCAGATGTCTGCTGAAGTACAATACAGCAGAGAGGAAGTAGTCTAGGGGGTTCCTGGACTGCACGGAAGACAACTTCCACACGTCCTCACAACTGGTGAGTGAGCCGACAAGAGAAGGCACCCTCCCTGACCTGCTGTTTGTGAACAGAGAAGGCTTTGTGGGGGATGTGATGGTTGGAGGATGCCTGGGACAAAGCTATCGTGAGATGGTAGAATTTTCAGTTCTAGGTGAGGTGAGGAGGGGGATTAGCAGAACAGCCACATTAAACTTCCAGAGGGCAGACTTCGGACTGTTCAGAAGGCTGGTTGATAAAGTCCCATGGGAGACAGTCCATAAGGGCAAGGGAGTCCACGAGGGCTGGGTGCTCTTTAAAAAGGAAATCCTAGCAGCTCAGGAGAAAACCGTCCCCATGGTCCGGAAAAGGAGCCGTTGTGGAAAAAGAAAAGCTTGGTTGAGCAGGGCAATCTTGAGGGACATCAAAAAGAAGAGGAATGTCTATGAACACTGGAAGAAGGGACAGGCGTCTTGGGTGGACTACAGGGGGGAAGTGAGATCATGCAGAGGAAAAATCAGGATGGCTAAAGCCCAACTAGAGCTCAGATTGGACAAGTCAGTGAAAGATTACAAAAAATCTTTCCATAAATACATTAACAATAAATGAGGACCAGGAGAGAATATTCAGCCCCTGTTGGATGCAAAGGGAACAACTATGACAAAGGATGAGGACAAGGCTGAGGTACTTAATGCCTTCTTTACCTCAGTCTTTATTAGTAAGAAAAGTTGTTCCCTCTGTGTACACACCCAGGAGTTAGAGGAGCAGAACAATGCTCCCATGATCCAAAAGGAGGTGGTTAGAGACTTCCTTGCCCAGACAGACACCCACAAGTCTATGGGGCCGGATGGGATTCATCCAAAAGTATTGAAGGAGCTGACAAGATGTGCTTGCCAAAACCCTTTCCATCATCTTCCAGTGGTCCTGGCTGACTGGGGAAGTTCCACTTGACTGGAGGCTGGCTGATGTTACACCCATCTACAAGAAGTGTTGGAGGGATGATCCAGGGAACTACAGACCTGTCAGTCTGACCTTAGTGCCGGGACAAGTCATGGAACAGGTGATCTTGAGTGCTATCATACAGCACATGCAAGAGAACCGAGTCATCAGGCCCAGTCAACATGGGTTCACCAAAGGCAGGTCTTGCCAAACTAACCTGATCACGTTCTATGATAAAGTGACTTGACTACTGGATGAGGATGTAGTCTTCTTGGACTTCAGTAAAGCCTTTGACACAGTTTCTCACAGCATTCTGCTTGGGAAACTGTCAGCCTCTGGCCTGGACAGGCGCACACTCTCCTGGGTGGAAAACTGGTTGGATGGCCGGGCCCAGAGAGTGGTGGGAAATGGAGTTAACTCCAGCTGGAGGCCAGTGACAAGTGGTGTCCCCGGAGTTCAGTGATGGGTCCAGTCAAGTTTAATATCTTTATCAATGACCTGGATGAAGGCATTGAGCGCACCCTTAGAAAGTCTGCTGATGACTAAAACCTGTGTCAATCTGCTGGAGGATAGGGAGGCTCTGCAAAGGGATCTGAACAGGCTGGACCGCTGGGCTCAGTCCTATGGCACAAGGTTGAACAAGGCCAAGTGCCGGGTCCTGCACTTGGGGCACAACAACCCTGTGCAGCTACAGACTAGGAGAAGTCTGGCTAAAAAGCTGCCTGGAGGAGAAGAACCTAGGGGTGTTGATTGACAGTGACTGAACATGAGCCAGCAGTGTGCCCAGGTGGCCAAGAAGGCCAATGGCATCTTGGCTTGTATCAGAAATGGTGTGGCCAGCAGGTCCAGGGAGGTTATTCTCCCTCTGTACTCGGCACTGGTGAGACCGCTCCTCGAATACTGTGTTCAGTTCTAGGCCCCTCACCACAAGGAGGATGTTGAGGCTCTGGAGAGAGTCCAGAGAAGAGCAACAAAGCTGGTGAAGGGGCTGGAGAACAAGTCTTAAGAGGAGCAGCTGAGGGAACTGTTTAGCCTGGAGAAGAGGAGGCTGAGGAGAGACCTCATTGCTCTCTACAACTACATGAAAAGAGGCCATGGAAAGGAGGGTGCTGGCCTCTTCTCCCAAGTGACAGGGGACAGGACAAGAGGGAATGGCCTCAAGCTCCGCCAGGGGAGGTTCAGGCAGGACATCATAAAAAAAAAAAAATCACGGAAAGGGTGATTGGGCACTGGAACAGGCTGCCCAGGGAGGTGGTTGAGTCACCTTCCCTGGAGGTGTTTAAGGCACGGGTGGACGAGGTGCTGAGGGGCATGGTTTAGTGTTTGATAGGAATGGTTGGACTCGATGATCCAAGAGGTCTTTTCCAACCTAGTGATTGTATGATTCTGTGATTTATAGATAACATATAACAATATTTCCTTCCAGCACTTAAAGGGGGCCTAAGAGAAAGCTGGGGAGGGGCTCTGCATCAAGGACTGGAGTGATAGGATCAGTGGTAACAGTTCTAAGCTGAAAGAGGGGAGATTTAGGTTAGATAGTAGGAAGAAATGTTTTTATTGTGAAGTGGTGAGGCACTGGAAGAGATTGCCCAGAGAAATAATGGAGGGACCATCCTAAAAAGTGCTCAAGGCCAAGATGGATGGGAATTTGAGCAACTCGATGTAGTGAAATGTGTCCTTGCCAATGGCAAGAGGGTTGGAACTAAATGATCTTTAAGGTCCCTTGCAATGCAAACCATTCTATATCTGTATGTAAATGTAATGAAAAAACATAAATATTGCCTAATTTCACAAACTCTTAATAAAGTTTTTTTCTCAAATCATATACTAACAGAAAAGAGCAGCATTTAAATTGCATTTATCACAATTCTTCACAGTCTGAGTTTTTTTTTATTTATTTGGCAATGAAATCACAGACTTGGAAAGTAAGTCAGTAACAGTTAAATTGTCAATTGACAACTTGAAAAGTTGTCCTTTTCCACCTACCCCTTTATTTATTCTTCTTAAAATGATGTTATTCTTTCCAGAACAAAAGCACAAGTACTCTGTTCCTCACAGGAAAAGAAGAAAAAAACTCAAGAATAAGAACCCTAGAATTAAGAGTAATCCTGAATCTCGGTAGAAACATACAAGGGAGTATTTACAAGAGACAGATGCACACACAGAAACACAAACACCCCCACCCCACACAGTTGCAGAAGATGCATTTTCTTAACGATATTTTCTTCAGTCTGAGCAATAAATGCTCAGTAGTTTAAAAATTAGGTCATTTAGAATCAACTGTTTAAAGAGATTATCATAATATTGGTATAGTAAAAATATTATCAAAAAAATGAATAATAGTAAACAAACAGTATAAACAGTGAGCAACTGACAGAGCAAGATTAGTGCACAAGCATTAATGTCATGAAATAAGCTATTTATGGAAATACCAGTCCTTTTCTGGGTAAGTATTTTGTTTGTGTTCTGGGTTATTTTATTCATTGATATCAAAAGAATATAAGTTTATCTGAAGAAAATCTTTCACGCACTGAATCAGGACAGCTGCTCATGGGATGAGTAGGCAATAGGAGATGAGAAGGCCACTTTTTCACCCTTGGTACAGATAATCAGGGTCTTTTCTCTATTGTTCTATTATTCAAACAAGGTGAGTAGGAATTAGATTGCTTCTTTAAAGAAAACACTAATATTCAGATTACCTTTTCAAGGCAATATCATGCCATTTTTGGAAGGGAACCGCTTTCCCAAGAGCACAAGGAAATGGCATATTTTAAGGAGCTATTTATCTGGGACCTATGGAAAGGAAAGCGCTAGGGTAACACCTACTATATTCTACCTTTCTGAAATGCTGCAACTCCTTTTGATTTCCATTACTTACCTTTCACTGCTGATTTAGAGGGATACAACATGGCTTCTTGTCAGAGAAGTTAATGTTATCTGTGCTTTTTGTGAAGAGTCCTTGTGCTGAAGGAGTGATGGGCAACATATCATACCGGATCTCCACAGCAATTAAGCAACAGAAATAGAAGAGGAGGTTTACGCAACCTTTAAAATCTTCCTTGAGAACAGGAGAAGTCAGTCACTCTGACTTCCATGCATATGGTCGGGACTTGCAACATAATAAGTGACAAGAAATACAGCTTTTTCCATACCTACAAAGCTTGCTCAAGTAACTGCTGACTGAGTCTAATGCAAGCTCTAGAATGTTATAACAGAAATATACAACTAGTATAAAATGTTACTACACTAAAAATCCAGGATTATTTTATGAAGAGAAAATGTTCTATGAACTCAACACTTAATTGTCAGTGCTTTTTTTTTTTACATGCAGATAAAGACAGCTACTTTGATTCTTCTAGATCTGAATATTTATGTTGATGACGTAGTAACATTAATAATGAGCAGTCATATCACAACACATTTCTGAAGGAGCTTTGAGCATGAAGGTTCTCTCAAAATGTTCCTGCATACTCAAAATAAGAAAGTCTGCTTGCACTGATAATTAGCAAAAGAAAAAAAAAAACAAACAAAAATAAAACAAGACTATTTTAGGGAGTTAGGCAGCTACCTCATGATATGAACTGGGCAAATCATGTGTTTTTTTGTGAAAATAAACTAAACCTGAAAAAATAAAGAGTTAAAGGAAAATCTATAAAAAAAATATGGAAAATACCCAACAGATGGTACATCTGAGCTGAAGGAATTACAAAAGCAGGAGGAAAACCAACACCTTCTCATTTGTTTGGATACTATCCATACTCAATAGAACTATTTACGTCAAGTTGCATGAAATACAAAGGGCAACTAATTTTTAAGAGATTATTCTATATCTGTTCTCAAAAATCTAAACGAAAGGAAGTAACATGTCTTTTCTGAAGCCATAGAACACCACTCAAAGAATAAAAAATAAATTGCCAATGACAGTTGGCTGCATCTGAAGGAACAAATTTTGTCCATCAGGTTTGAAAACATACTGAAGTCCAACAAAAACCACTCAAAACTCATAGTGCAGAATTGGATTATCTGTTCTGAAATCAGTCTGGTGAAGTTCACTTGTTCTGTTCTTGACACAGAAATATTACAGGACTGTCTGAAGCAAAGGCCTTGACAAATCTATGTAATGACAACTAGAGGGGCAATAAAACCAAATACTTTACGAAACTACGGCCATTCCTATGCTTTACTATTTATACTGATAACACTCCCTAATGAAAGTGCGTAAGAGATTACAGTGGAAGTTGGTGATAATAAACACTATTACATTGTTTCACATTTGTTGCAACAGATTTTTAATATGCAATTATGTAATTATGATTTCTAAAGAAAATTGAGATCTTCATTCCTTTGCTGTTGAGAAGTTTAGTTCTTACATAATCCAAAACGCCAATAATCATAACTTTGTTGCCTCAAGTCCACTGCTTTCCATCAATACCATGTGATGAAAAGTTGATACAAATTCAGATTTAAAAAATATGTTATTCCAAAGATAACTCTGAAACAAGTACTGTGTGATGCCCTATAAACCTGAGCTGTTATTGCTGATATTTTTTTTAAGTACCTCACCACTAAAAGGTACATTCATATACCTGGTACAAAAACATGACAACAATTTAATGTCTAGACACCATCACATATCTCTAAAACATTAGTGTGATATCACTTTCCTTTGAAATACTTAAGAACATAAAAATACCACATAAGATAGTATCCCCGATTCTATATAATTTTTTAAAAAAGATGCTGACCAAATAAAATCTCTGTTCAGATGGAAAGCAGTTATTTCCTAAAAGGATGCACTGTTACTTGTAACAAATTGGAAATTGCTGTTGAAATCCAACTTTTAATGGAATAAAATCAGCTATTATTTCTGTTTGCTCTTAAAATTTTGATTATAAGTGAAACAGGCACAAGGGACCTTGGTTAAAATGGACTCCTTGCTCTATGTTCTTCATAAATGTTCAGTCTTGGAATTAATAGCCCTAGCAATGTGAAGAAGCAGAAACTATGGAGCCCTCATGTAGCCATATAATTTTACTTACTAATATGGCAGCATTTACTAAAGAGTATTAAAACAAAATATGGACACTTTTATTGTCCTCCTTGAGGCAGAAAATACTGCAGTGAAGAGGTTCATTACTAAATATTTTACCACTGCCCAGCTGCCTTACAGTCAATTATGTTCAGTTAATGTGCATCTTCTTAATGCAGATCTTGACATACCGTTATAATCACAAACTGTCCACTCCAATGTCAGTCTTCAGTTCATGATGGGTACTTTGTTGGCATAATATAATAAACACTTCCTAATTATGTTTCAGTTCATTAAAGTGAAAGCAGAGTTCAATAAAAGAAATCTTCTAGAGAAGAAGATTCAAGAGGTAATAAAAAAATGAAAAATGCACAGAATGAAACTATTAATATTGTGCCTGGTTGGTACTGAGAATCGCTTTCAGTTGGTCAATAAATTTATTATGCAAATATTCCCCATAGCAAATCAGCACCTGCAGCAATGCTGTGTTTTGGAAGAGAAGATATATGAAAAAAAGAATAGCCCCAAAACACAAAAGATACTTCTGCAGCAGATTTCTCTTTGATTCAAAGGCCATGGAGGCTGCTATGCATGAAAAACAGACAATCACAGATCTACAAAGATATATCTGTCTGGGGAATGAGAATACTGGGAAATGACAGAAAATAAGGTATGTTTCTTATGGAGATTTCCAATCAGAATAAAATCTCTAAATTACTACTCTAGAAACCAGGAGTACATTCATATTTCAGGTTGTGGGCAGAGTATTAACTAGTATCAACATATCTGTATCTCACTCAGCAGGGATGAAGGGGAAGGCAGTCCATGCCGCAGGAGGGATATCACGTCTCAGGAAGTATTACTGACTACCACAGCTTGAATACAGATTGTACACCATGCAACTAGCTTGACTTTTATGCCCCTTTCTTAGATGAAGGTAATGCCATTAGCTTCATACTGGCAGAGAAGAAAAGAATACATTTTTCAAGGAATAATAGGTACACTTTGGGGACAGAAATGGGACAAGAGGCTGGTCCTCAGCTTCACTGCTTCACAGTGTACAGCTGAGACTTCAGCGTATTGTTACTTTACAGTGTTACTGACAGGAGAAAAGAAACCAGCCTGTAAGCAGGAAATTACTGTATTATGAGGAAACCATATTTCAAAATATTCTTCCAATGGAAGACATGTCTAGTTACAGCACTAGGAATAAAAATATTGTTGCTCCGAGAAAAGTATGTGAATTTTGCATAAGCCTTTTTACAGCAGAAAAATGCTACTGATCACATGCACCATGCAGTTCTCAAATTTTATCCATTACCATGGACCTGTTGTATTAAATCTTTCCTAGTTTCCTCATAAATATGTTTCTAATACAGTAGACTGTAATTTTTACAGAAGTGAAGTGGATAATATTTCAAGAGAAACAGTTCCAATTTTTGTAAGAAGATGTCAGCAAAGTTCTACAATTAACAGATAACCTGTCCAATTTTAACTATTTAATACCCATGGAACAAAACTGAAGAAACTTAATTCTCTCAAAATATTAAGTAAAATAAAGGTGAAATTCTTCCTACCCCATCCTGACTTGATCGTAGGTGATAAGATGCAATGAGAGCTTATTTAGACTCTTTGCAGTCTGGATATATGCACGACAATTGTATTATTACTGTAGACTTCCAGTCAGTTAAGATTGATCTGAGCAGGCAAAATACAAAAGTGCACAAGAATGCAAGTTGCTGGAGAATTTAGAAAAGCCAGGTCTTGTATATTTGGCATCCTTGACAGCAATATTTGGTCACAGACTTGAAATCCTACTCTCCATTTGAATGTGCGTCAGGTTGTGAAAGAGTTAAAAGTTTAATCATTTGAAACACAGAAAGCATCAACAGGAAAAATGCATTCTTTAAAATTATGCAAAAGGTTGCAAATGTGTGACTGATAGTATTTTTGGATTATATTTTTTTCTATTGTATTAGTTGAAAAAAAAATATTTTTACATATGTATAAAAAAAAATCATTCTTGCTTTAGACATATCTCCTGAATGCCTATAAATGCTTGCAAGGGTCTTAAACTAAAGGGAAAACGAATTTTTTAAACCTTTGTATTATATCTATGTTAATTTTCTCTCCTTTCTTCTAAAAAGAAGAGATGGGATAAATTCCCTTCACCTAATGACAGCAGCATTAAAATGGGTTTGATTCACCTTCCATTTCCAAGTTTTGTCACGGTAAATGAAACTGAAGAAAGGAGATTTCTCGCTTCTGCTGATACTTTGGTTTGTACTATGTCCTCCAAACCTGGCCTATAGAAGCAAGCAGCAGATGTCACTTCCCTTTATCATTGCATGGGGAATAGCTATTTTTGCTTTCTCATTGCAACTTCAGAACGTAGCCAGTGCTGTAGAATGAAACAAAAGTCTCAAACACATGCTAACATTTAAATGATTCAACATTTTGTATGCTTCATTCTTCTATTATTCTGCAAGAAGGATTAGTAAAAAATGTGCTAGTCCTCTCATCCAGAAACTGAAAATGGTTCTAACAAAGCTTTCCTGGCATAAACAGAATATCAAGAAAGAAATACTGATAGTGGTTAGGCCTTCTCTGAAAAATAAAGCTGTCTTCACACTGAAATATAACAATGTGAAGCTCTACTAGGGACCAGCACACCAAAACAGAAAAACTGAAAGTTATGAGGCATGCAAATAGTCAAGTTGCCCTCAACAAAGATGAGAGTAAAATTATCTGTGCTTTGCTTCTAATACATAATGTTCAAATCAAGACAGGAATTTCATGAAGGGAACATTTTAGTGGGAAGCTACAGGCTCAAGCAGTGTAAGCATTTACCAAGAAGCATTTACAAGTCCCCAGGAGGGACTCTTAACTGCTTGAAATTTTTTTAAATCCAGCAAAACAGTATCCAAGTTCAGCTTGAAATAGACATCAGACATTTTTGCTCTTTTTTTAGCACTAGCAGGCATACACACACCCACCCCAATACACCTCTTCTTTAATTAGCAAAGAAAGGAAAAACACATGTGTAAACAATTCAAGAATAAGCTAAAAGTTCACTCAGAAAACCTTGTGAGTAGAAGACAATAAAATCAATGAATATTTTCAATAATAGAGATAAAAAATTTAAAAGTTTACAAGTTTGTGGAAATAATAAAGGCACCTGCTTTACAGCATACTGCATAAAATCAATGAGATGATAACAAAAATTACCCAGTGACATGAAATGTATTGACCTCTGTAAGCCCCTTCATGTATTGCTCACACAGGCTATGTGCCTGAAGCCTGCAGCAGAACCATGGAACATCAAAAACATTCTGCAAACCAAGGCTCAACCGGCCTAGGAAATAATTTGGTGACACCACTGAATAATCAAAGCCTAGGTTATACATCTTGAATCCTTCATGGAATAGCAGCGATGTAGCATTTTGCATCCATAATTATGAAAAAGACCAAAAACATACAACATTTGTCAGCAAATAGTTAAATTGATGAAAATCCAAACCTATGCAGGGAAATAATTTGTTTCCCAACTATGTAATGCACACAAAACACCTGAGGAGAGCCTGTCTTTCTTAATGCTCTCCTGGTCTTCCAGATCATACCAGGTGGTGAACAATTAGCTCTTTATTTCCAGGCAGCTCTGCTGGCCAAATACAACTGGAATTGTAGCACTGCTTCCTATTGTACAGGGACAGATGTATCAAAAAATCAAGCAAGTGATCTTAGTCTACGCCATACTGCAGCATTTACCAGAAAAAAAACCTGTGTGAATCAGTTGGCTACCGAATGCCTTATTTTTAGTAGGATAGAAAGTGTAAATTTTAAAAACATATAACTAGCACTCCTTAAAACTGGAATTTGAATGAAATAAAAAAACTTCCGTGAAACAACTTTCATATTCAGCTGTCTCTCTAGATTACCACTTAAAAAAGACTCTAATGAATAATGCGACTCCATAGCATCAGTTTATCAACCTGTACTGAAATACACCTCAAACAGTTCCCAATGAAGCAGTATTATCTACCCTAATAATTCCAAGATTTTAGATTTTACCTCCTGAATTGAAAGTAGACATTCTAATTAAAAACAAAATATATTTTTTAAAAATTTTAATGTGCATAATACAAAACTGTCAGGCATCTTCTGCACTGCTATATGGGAATTGTGTTACTAGCAGTGTGCACAGAGTATTTTAAAATCTGTCATGAAGAAGGCAATTCTAGGCTTTTGAAGTTACTTAAGAAAGGAGCTTATTCAAAATCAAATGCAATTTGGTTTTCAATTGCTTCAGTTTACTAAGCAATAGACAAAATCAAATTTCTGTCATACAAGTCAATAAACAGCCAAAACAAAATTATTTTTTATCACAGTAGATCTAAACAGCATTTTTTTCAGGAAGCCTCTAGTGAAAAATGTCAATCCTCTTTGTAAGTTTAAAATAATAAAATGTTTTTTTCTTTTCTTTTAAATATAACAAACAGTTAGAGAACACAGGTATTTGAGGACTATCCTAATTCTGTCAACCAAACGCTTGTAAAGTTGCAAGTGATTTTGAGTCCAAGTTTTTTTTCCTGAGCTCAAAAGCATTATGTCCTCTGCAAAACTACTGCCACTGAAAGCAGAAAATTATCACTGTGAATCTGTTCTCAAAATAAGAATCCAATAGGGCACTACTAATTTGCTAACTGTAGAATATTGTAGGCATCCCACAAACTTTAATGACTGTAATAAACACAGAAGCACGAACAGTCAGTTAACCTAATTTTCTTTGCAAACAATGTCCAGAATAGTCTTTGTGCTATCATTTACCATAGAAAACACAAGAAAATGCTGCTGTGATTTTAAGATACAAACAATAGGTTTATCTGTCAGCAACATTACTTCTAAACACCACATGCTGCTCTACAGGCTTGAGAAGCAGGCCCATGAGAAACTGATGAGGTTCAACAAGGCCAAGCACAAGGTCCTGCACTAGGGTCAGGGCAACACCCAATAACAATACAAGCTGGAGGATGAAGAGATTGAGAGCAGCCACTCTGAAGAGGGCTTGAGGGTACTGGTGGATAAAAAGCTGGACATGAGGCAGTAATGGGTGCTCACACCTCAGAAAGCCAACTGTATCCTGTGCTGCATCAAAAGAAGCATGGCCAGTAGATCAAGGGACATGAGTCCGTCCCTCTACCCTGCTCTGGTGAGACCTCACCTGGAGTGCTGTGTCCAGCTCTGGAGACCTCAGCAAAAGAAAGACATGGAGATATTGGAGGGGGTGTAGAGGAGGGCCACAAAAATGATCAGAGGGATGGAACACCTCCTCTATAAGGAAAGGCTGAGAGAATTGGGACTATTCAGCCTGAAGCAGAGAAGGCTCTGAGGAGACTTTACTGCGGCCTTTCTATACTTAAAGGGAACTCATAAGAAAGATGGGGACAGACTTCTACTATGGCCTGTTGCAACAGGACAAGGGGTAATGGTTTCAAACTAAATGAATGTAGATTTAAACTAGATATAAGGAAGTTTTTTTGTTTTTTTGTTTTTTTTGGTTTTTTTACAATGAGGATGGTGAAACACTGGGACAGGTTGCCCAGAGAGCTGGTAGATGCCAAATCCCTGGAAATATTTAAGGTCAGGTTGGACTGGGCTCTGAACAACCTGATCTAGTAGAAGATGCCCCTGCTCATTGCAGGAGGGCTTCAACTAGATGACCTTTAATATTCTCTTCCAATCCAAACCATTCTATGATTCTATGATACCTTGACAGACATAGACAAGTCCTAGGCAAATGTCCTTTACCTGGGCAGAAATAACTCCATGCAGTATTAGAGATGAGAGACTAATTGCACAGAAAGCATCTTAACAGAAAAAGATGTGGGTCCTGCTGGACAACAAAACGAACATGAGTCAGCAGTGTGCCCTTGAAGCAAAGAATGCCTACAGCCTCCTGAGCTTTATTAGTAAGTCTGTAGCCAGCAAACACAAAAAAAATGATCCTTCCACTCTGTTTACCATTTGTGAGACGGCATCTGGAGCGCTGAGTCCAGTTTTGGGCCCCTCAGTACAATAAAGACATGGATGTACTGGAACTAGTTCACCATGGGTCACAGAGCCAGAGCACAGGACCTTCCAGAGGATGCTGAGAAAGCTGCATCTGTTCAGCCTGGCAAAGAGAAGACTTGGAAGACCTTTTGGATGTCTACAACTACCAATTTGGAGGATACTGAAAAGGCTGAGCTGGATATTTCTTGATAGTGCACAGCAATAGGATCATAGCTAATGGACTTGGGAAGTTCCAGTTATATACAAGAGGGGAAAAATTAACCTGCAAGTTGCCAAACAATGGAACAGAGACCCAGAGATGCCATGGGATCTCCATGCCTAGAAACGCCCAAATTCTGGACACAGCCCTGAGTGAGCGCCCTGCTTCAATTGCACCAGCTGCATAAGTAGCTGGACTAGACAGTATATGGAGTTTCTTTCCAATCTACATAATTCTATGATTTCAGACCATTTTTAGTTTTATAGTGCTCAACATCACCTCTCAGTAGTCCGGTATTAAGTTTATTTGCAGTATATAAACCAAACAATTATTTTTCATGTGATTTTTCTTAATAAATCCTGTCCCAAATGATAAAAGCAGTCCAAAAAAAGACATAATGCTTTAAGAAAAACCCTGGGTATCTCTCATGACACAGTAATGAAACTGTTTAATTGAATCTTAATTTTTAGCCAGAACAGATTTTAATCATAAAGTCAGCACTGTAAGTAGTCATCCAAAATATAATACTGCTTATAATCTCAAACAGCCATAAAAAGGCAACATATAACACATTTGTAAGTCTGACAAAGAAGGAAGCTTCCTGTTTTCCAAATATGTTTTATTTGTAGATGTTACAATCGTCTTATGAACTCCCAGATACTACTGATGTTTTACAGCTGAGTTGTCCAACTAACTACACTCATTCTTCATAAAAGAACTTTTCCTTTCTTTCTTATTGCTAAATATGTTTTTAAGAGTATATTTTTTTTCCGTTAAAATTAATATCAGTCTCCATGTATTTTATCAGATTGGTTGCAATAAACCTAAAAGAACAAAGCATTTGTGTTTGATATATGGTATATCATACTAAAGAAGTGAAAACTTCTTCACAAATAACTCTTACAGTGACTCAGCAGAAAGATTAAGGAACAACAGGTGGATTTGTGATATTTGCAATATCTCGCCCTTCAGAAAAAAAATTAGAAGAAAGACTAGAATTAGTAACAGAAGCCCAGGACTTTTGAAAGCATGACCAAATCCAGTAATACTAAGTGACCAAGGAGAGGTTAGTCAAAGGAATTTGACAGAACTAACTAGTCATTAAGCAAAGTTTTGATATATGTTTATATAATTTAAAAAAAAAAAAGTTTGATACAAAGACACATTTGAACTAGGTACAGTTTGGCCAGAAATGTGCCCAATGGAGCCAGAAATGACATGTGTACATGTCAAAAGGCTCTATAAGCTTCAGTAAGTGTCTTATTTTTCAGTGTAATGGTCTCTGGGCACCTAGGGCTTTACCTCTATCATGCCTACCATTAAATCCTGATCTGTGGATACCTAGAGTTTTCTATCCCTCGTTTCTGCTGCTGCTTTAGTCAGAATGTTTCTACCTTTACAGTGATTCCTTAAGAGACTATATCTAAGTTGTCGCTCCTGGAACAGGAACTGAAGCCAGATCTCCCACAGTCCAAGTGAAAACCTTAATCATCAGACACTGACTCATGCTGCTTCTCACACCATTTTGCTCCATAAATTGGCAGTCATTGGCTGTGCCAATGAAAAATTGACTTCACGTAGCTGCACGGGTGCTGGGACTTCCCACCACATTATGCACAGCAACTAGGTGCCCCGAGAGCTTCAACTGAACCCCTGCAAGGTGAAAAAGTAGCTGAGGCCAGTAAAAGCCAGAATCTCTAAGTCAGGAAATGTGAAATCATCACCCACACTCTCACATTAACATACAGACATCTCTTCTGATCTCAGTTCTTTAAGAGCAACAATAAGAACTAATCAGGACTTGAGAAGAAATTTTATGGTTCCTATAAGGTTGCAGATGACAAATAGAGGAAGGTGCCATCCTGAACATCCTGTGACAAGGAGTTTCAGACAAACCAGCTGTCCTTCTTGTTTCCCTCAGGCTACTTGTAGGCACTCCCAGACAGTCTAGGCAGGTGGTTATCCCTTAGACCTCATTACAAGTCACTTATTTTTTCCCCAGGAACATACAAATTGTCAAGAAATCATAAACTAGGTTTCTGAATTTAGCTACTAAAACCTTTTCCTGTATGCAAAAATTAATATTCACCAATACTCAACTATGAAATTTCATTTTATTATACATTTATTTATTTATTTACCTGGCAAGTGCCATGTCCAAAATTTGGAAAAATGTCTTCTATATACACTAGCTACAGAGTTCACAAATATATTTTTTTCTCATAAAATCTACGCCATCTGTTCAGTTATGAACTGCCACAATACAGGACTGTTACACAGCTTTCAAAATGGAAAGGCATAAGTGACTTCAATTTTACTCCAAATGATGATCAAGATACCAAATGAAAGAAAGTTTTCTTTACCTATGTCAAACAATGAAAGCACAAAACATGTATTACTATAAGCACAACACAACAGTAGGTCAGTAATTTATTTTTCATAAATTGCAACTTAGTCAATAGATGTCTCAGTAGGATCCTATAAAGTCATAACGACTGATATCCCATAATGATCTTTAACATCACAGTGCAAATTTAGAAAACATCACATAATTCCCCAAGTACAGGCTTTTAGTGGAGAGAACTCGCTACACAAGCAGGAGTCAGATGACCCAGATTCAACCTAGCGCCTCCACTAACTCAGAGCTTATCTGCCCAGGGAAAACAACCTATAATAGCTTCTCCTACAGACACTTTTATTCCATTAGTCCTAAAATTTCTTTGTTCAGATAATTTAGATCACTTTTATGATTTAACTGAAGACAGCAGGTAATACAATGTTTAAATTGCATGTGCCAGCTTATTTTGTAACAAGTTCAGTCTGTAAACAAGATTTGATGATAAGGCTCAAAATAATCATTATATCACTTAGTGCTTTGATTTTTTAGATGGATAAATGGAAATAATTTGTTACATAAAACAGAATAGTATTTTGAATCTGCAAATATTGAAGAACTATGTCTAAATCCTCACATAACGTCACAGATATCTAACATAGACATGTAATTGGCAATTTTTTTTCTTAATTGGTTAAGTAAAAAACTATTTTCTGACTTCTATTCCTCAGCAACTCAAAAAAAACCCCCATTAGCAAGTTTCAGATACAGCGGAATTTAAAGAGATATTTCTTGAACAAGAAGGCAGAGAATTGTCTTCCCTATGGGAAAATCAAAGAGGCTTCCATTAACTATGCACAAAAATATTTGTTAAATTGCATGTTAGAGTGCAGCCAATTAATACACAGCATTTTAAAATTCTTTTAGTTCAGATTGCACTTATCTATTTTTACTGAGCAACTTTGTACTATAATGTAAATTTAAAACAATTCATAAGTGAATATAAAAAATTGTTCTTTATATAATATAGGGAAAAAATAGGCCATTATATCTTATTCTTTATCAAAACATAATTTTAAATCATAAAGGTGCTTAATTTCCATCTGAATGAAACGCCTTAAAGCAACAGGTAGTCTTACTACTTATTTATGTTTGTTATGGAACTGAAATGCTTAATTATATATATGTTTCCTGGCATCCCTGGCATTTCAGTTATCAAAACACATGTTTGTGCATACTAAAACTAAGACTACATATTCTGAAGAGTTTGTTTTAAATGGAAACTACTCCAGGAAAAAAAACAAAGTAGCACTGTCTGATGGAATTAAAACAAAATTTATCTACAACTGAATATCACAAACAAAAGAGCACTGATGGAATTATTAAGACACATATTTCTATTTACGACTCGTAATAATCCTGCACAGAAGTTTAAATCCGTAAGTACTGCTTATTAAATAGATAAATAAAACCAAGACTTGCAGGTCTTGGTTGGGATAGAGTTAAATTTCTTCATACTATGCTGGTATGGGGCAATGTTTTAGATCTGTGATGAACAGTGCTGATAATACAGGGATGACTTAGTGCTGAGCACTGCTTACTCACAGACAAGGCCTTTTCCACTTCTCTTGCCCTGCCAGCGAAGAGTTTGGGGGTGAAAAAGAACGTGGGAGGGGACACAGCTGACCAAAGGGACATGCTCAGCAATAAAAGCTGGAGGAAGAAGGACAAAACAGAAGCTATGGTGCTTATCCTCCATAGTACACATGATTAAGCCCTGCCTCTTTGTTAGATGCCTCTGAAAAACATATGACATATGATATATATTTTCACGGAAAGGGTCACTGGGCACTGGAACAGGCTGTCCAGGGAGGTGGTTGAGTCACTTTCCCTGGAGGTGTTTAAGGGACGGGTGGACGAGGTGCTGAGGGGCATGGGTTAGTGATTGATTGGAATGGTGGGACTCGATGATCCAGTGGGTCTTTTCCAACTTGGTGATTCTATGATTCTATATATATATATAGCATATATATAGCTGGTGAAGGGGCTGGAGAACAAGTCTTATGAGGAGCAGCTAAGGGAGCTGGAGTTGTTTAGCCTGGAGAAGAGGAGGCTGAGGGGAGACCTCATTGCTCTCTACAACTACCTGAGAGGAGGTTGTAGAGAAGAGAGAGCTGGCCTCTTCTCCCAAGTGACAGGGGACAGGACAAGGAGGAATGGCCTCAAGCTGCACCAGTAGAGGTTCAGACTGGATATCAGAAAGAAATTTTTTCACAGAAATGGTCATCAGGCACTGGAACTGGCTGCCCAGGGAGGTGGTGGAGTCACCTTCCCTGGAGGTGTTTAATAGATGCGCAGATTAGCTGCTCAGGAACATGGATTAGTGGCAGATAGGCATGGTTGGACTCAATGATCCAAGAGGTCTTTTCCAACCTGGTGATTCTATTAGATATATGATATATATGATATTTGATATATGGTATATAATATATGGTATGTGATATATGATATAGCATTGCAATTTGCTAGTTACATTACTTCTAAAATTCTTCATATATTATCTTGTAATACTGAGCTTTTCTCATATTTTTTTTCTCTTTTCAATAAAAGTTATTTTTTATATATTCCCAGAGTGTAGGTCTGCCTCATAGAATGGTAAATGACTTTTGCTTTTACATCACGTAAAGCTTCAATGAGAGATACTAGAGGAAAAAGGAATCAAGATACTTCTAGTAAACTGATTCTTTGTCTCCTGTTAAGATTTCATAGAATCATAGAATCCTAGGTTGGAAAAGATCTTTGAAATCATCAAGCCCAACCTTACCTGTCCACTACTAAATCACATCCCTAAGCAATTCATCTATCCCTTATTTCAGGTAGTTGTAGACAGTGATAATGTTTCCCCTCAGTCTCGTCTTCTCTAGGCTAAAAAACCCCAATTCCCTCAGCTGCTCCTCATAAGACTTGTTCTCCAGCTTCTTCACCAGCTTCGTTGCTCTTCTTTAATAAGAAGTACCTACTCAATTTCCATTTTATCTCAAATATATTTAAAATATTGTCTTGCAAGTGAGTGAACAATCTTTTTATATTTGTGGACTGCTTCCAGGAAGCTACCTCCTCCCTATTCCCTTAACACTATCCTACAGACATTCTAAAAACTAATTTGTCACAACAGTCTTTCCCCTCACCACCAAAATTAGATTGATCACTGTTACCATTTACTGAGAAAAAAAACCCCAGATCTGATTTACAATAGGAAGTCTGCCTTCAGTGGAATAAAATTTGTAGTCGCTCATTCTTGTTCCAAGTTTGTTTATTAAAATCCAAAACATATATGAAGATTCAAGGTCTATTTATCGCTAAAGTAAAGCTAATAGCATCTGTATGGCTCTTCCTGACCACAGTCCTAGTTATTCCTGCAAAAGAGGAGGAGGAGTAAAAGCAGGAGGAAGAAGAAGTTGTAATTCTGTACCAGCCTGACACTCTTTGTTCCAACATTATTTCACTTCTTTTCATGCTACCAGATCTTCATTTCATTCATTGACTATTTTACTGGCACTATCGTTAGACCAGGCTATCAAGGCTTTAGACAGTCCCTTCAAACAGTGATGAATGCTCCTGGTATTCCATATGTTTTGTGACATTTGAGACTCCTAAGTACTGCATTTAATCAGTGCAATATGCTTCAGTGGTTCTCATCGTCTCACCATCTCAAAGTCAAAAAAGCAACAAAACAACCTCCCCCCAAATCCTTTTAAATGTGATACTTTATCACAGTTGCCAGCATAAATTTTCCATTAGTGACAGCTCACTTTTTCTTCCAAACCCACATATGTACTGCTTTAAAATATTCATTCTATTTGTGGAACACACAGAATTATGCAGTGAGTTATAGTATGCGAACACGCATAGGCAGATTTGTGTGTGAATGGATTTCATTGAGTTGTGTGAAACACTCCTAACAATTCTTTTTTGTTTCGTGATCCAATGGTGATATTCCGTGAGTAGCTTAATAAAATCTCATTTAATTAGCTGATCAGAAGATATATTTGAGCTTTATTTAATTTATTTTACTATTCACATCAAAAGACTCTTTGCTTAACTCTCTCCATTAATGATACTTATAAATTTCAGCTCCAAAGACAGAATAGACACATTTGTTTCCAAATCAATTATTGCTGATTACTCACCACCTCTGCAATATTTTAGTTTTTCCTGTCTTATTTCTATTCTTTAAATATATTATATAAAAATATGAGAAAATTCTAGTTTTCCTAACATGAAGTCTTATTTACTTGAATCTCCATGTTGGATAAAAGTTAGGCATTGCTCTGCAGAAAATATTTTTTGCTGAGTTTTTAACTTTCAAAAAATCAACATAAAAGCCCAAAAGCTTTCAGAAATTACTGAAACACAAATATCATAATACTTAACAGTATTACAGTTACAAAACACTGGAAATCACATCAAGCCTAGAGCACTGTATGATGTAAAACCTGTTTCCCTATCTACAGTCAGATTTGGAAGTCTCAATTCATTAAATCAAGCATTTCCCAATACTTATGGCAGGACTAAGACCATAGGAAAAAGAAATAACAACACTCAGTCCCTTTATGTTGTAACTAGTGAGTTCCTTAAACTCTGTACTCGTCTAAAAGGAACAAAAGGAAAAAAGGAAAAAAGAAAAGATAATACAACAAGGAATTTGTAGTCTATCTTATTGCATATGCATACTCAGAGGTGCTCTGCTGACTCCAAAAATGAAAATAAGGGAAAATAAGGGTCCTTTCCTTCATTCTTAGTGTCAAAATGTAGCTCTATGAGGCATACAACTAGAAGCACAAGAAAAACAAAAAAATAATTTAGTTTGAACAGGCGATAATAAGAAATAGTTGCGCAAAAAAATAAACATAAATATCAAATGCTTATTAGTTTCCTTTCCAAATTTATCATTGGAAGAGGGACGTCCTAGACCATGCTCTAAGGAGAAAAGGGAATTACTCTGGTTCCTTATTCTAAATGGAAATGGCCATTAACCTTTTGCACAGGCCTTTTTCCAGCAAAGAATGATGGCCCAATATAAGCAAAATTTTTCTAAACAAATTTATTTATATCTCAAATCTTAAGTCCAGTATCAGGACTATTTTCATGATCATTGCTGGCAGCTAATCTGTCTGTAGAGGATTTCACTTCTCCACAAAAGGCTGACAAGAGTACTGATAAGGAGCAGAGCTCCTAAGTTTTCTGGTCTACTAAGAAAGAAAGGCAGCCAGACCCCCAACAAGCCCATTTGTCTGATCAGCAAATACACGTGGAAATAAGTCACAGCTGACTCTTCCTAAATCACTTAGCTGCATATGTGGCCATCTCTTCCTTTAGGCAACCAGCCCTTGGACAACAACATGGACCCTTACATTGCTTCTCCAAGGTACCAAGACATCTAGACAGCCAAGGAAGCAGCTCTGGCAACCATTCAACTTGGCCAAAAGGTTTTTATTGTTTTATTCCTATCATAATTTGAAGGGGTAGAACATAGAATTTGAAACCTTAACATAGCCATGAAACTACACCTGGTATTCCAGCAACATTCAATAGAATAGTTTACTGAAAAAGGGGAAGAAAAGCCACACAAAAACCCCAAACCTCCCAAAACCCTGCAAAAGCTCAAACCCTACAGCTACAATTGATAATACAAACCAGAAAATAAGAGAGAGAAAAGTATATATCACAATCAAGCCATATCATTTTTATTTTCTGTGCATCTTCTTCAACCTCAGTCTATACAGGTAGAAAGAGAATTCTACTGGCTTCAGGAATCACAGAGGAGGCTACATGCCTTCTCCTTCAGAAGGAAACATTTCTTAAATATCCCATAAAAGCCCTCCTAAACATTGCAGAACACTTACTGTAAATGTTCACACAGTATTTTGTAAGTATGAGGCAGTCTCACACTGAAGAGAAAAATTACTATCTATTTCTATTAAAATAGAAACCATGGGGTTTTTTATGTATCTCAGACAAGTCCAAAGATTCAAACGTATACCTTTGTGTCTGTTACACACGACTAGAACTCTCCCTCCAGAACTTCACCATGCTTTTTGAAATGTATTCTTAAAACTCTCTTTTTAGGATGCCCCTGCCCCTCCCTTTTGCTAAAATAAAACTATACTCAACAGAAATACCTATCACTGCTTCTCATATCATCTGATTATTCAAGTTCAAAGCAAATTATTTCATCATGTACTTAGCTTCTGTTTCAGACCTGCCATCCATCTGAAATTCAGAGTCTTTTTTCCAAGTGTATGAGTTATTCACTCCAGTAAAAGATACTTTCCCTGCTTTCAACAAAGCACTCAACAAGAGTCAATAGGCTGCCATGTGCTGCAACCACAGTGTGTTGCACAATATAACACTACTCTGTCTCCTTCAACTACTCTCACCTTCTCTTACTTTAGACTGTAAGCTCTTTGGACCAGCAATTCTTTGGTTTTTTCCTGGTTTTGGGTCCAAGGCTGGGCACTGTAGTATTGAACTCAGAAATAATATTTAATGTGTGACTATGTGCTAAAGTAAAATTTTATAAAAGTATTCGTTAATATACATACATTTCCTACTATGAATGCAAGATTTTTACAGTTGAGGAGGAAATACCCAGTCAAGTTTGCTCTATTACATTTTTGAGATTAGATTTTTCAGGATTTCTTAAGTTACCATTATATTATCCACACAACTAACATGTCCATGTAAGCAGCAATGCAATCTGTACTTGAAAATAGTAACTATATGTCTTTAAATACAACTTTTAAAAGACTTATTCCAGGATAAATATACTAACTGAATGAATAAAAACAAGAGAATGGATGATACTGTAAAAATAAATGAAGAACATTGCATGAAGCAGTAAAAAAAACTGGGCTGCATTAGGAAATTAAAATCAGCTGGAAGGCTGAATTACAAGTGGTTTTCTCTTACAAAGTAACTGCAATACTGCAATAAAAAGATAGAGGTGCTAGTAAACAATGAATCAAAAATAACTGTATAACAGAACATAACAATCAAAGAGCTAACCACTCCGAAGGGTAAACCATCATACTCTTCCAATGTTATAGCCTGTTTGTGGTATAATAACCAGTGTAATTTAATTTAAACTATGGCAGTCAGTTTTGGTACCTGAACTTAATAAAAAAAGAAGATGGAGAGAAATTGGAATCAATGCAGAGAACAGCTATTAAAATAATGAAAGAGTTGAAGGGACTGAGTTTTGTGTAAAGGTCAGGAGAGTTAAAAAGCAATAGAAGACAATGTGGCACCACTGAGAAAAGACGAAACTAATACAACAGCTTAACCAGTAATCCAGTGTGGAACCTTAGGCATATTTACCTTCTCCTCTTTCTCCACTTCCCTTTTTTGGCAATCTGAATATTTGCAAAGATGTAGACTGAACTCATTTTGACTGTGTTGCACAACAGCTGAATAGGAATCACCTCCAATCAGAAAGAGATTTAATAACACTGTGGTGGCGTGACCAAGCTAACAAAGCATGCTGATCTCTTTTCTCTATATTTACAGTCTCTCTGGCCCAACTGGGTCATAATGTTTGGTTTGGTAATGTAAATAAAGATATTTCAGACACCAGTAAAATCACAGAAAAAAATAAATTTATCAAAATGCTCACGTACAGTGATCTGCATCTGTCTATATAGAGAGGGTGCAGCCAAAGAAGCATAACACGACAATGTTATCATACCAATAGACATCTTCTGGACAGGCCTGAAACACATCCCAAATTTGCAGTTTGGAAAATGACCCATTGGAGAATGTATTTTCAGACTAGTACCGTCTGTGCTTTCATTTATTTTGGACACTCCAGCATCCAGCTATATTAGTCCCTGGGACATTACAGGTCCTGTACACAAAATCATTATTACCAGTATTACCTAACGCAAAACCATAGCATGACATCCAGGGCAAAAGCGAGTCCAGCTCAGGCTTCAAAGCTTTTAGGTTCAGGTAACATTTTTGTGACTAACGAATGCCAAGCTCCCTGCTGCTGTGGCTATACTTTTACCAGTACTCATACCAGCTGGTTTAAATTAGTTTGAGTACAAGATTTGAAAGGCCTTAGTATCTCATCTGTATCAAAACCATCATTTTTCAAGTTGTCTTTTCCTGTACCTCTCAAATCATCTTTCATTTATGACTGCTTTCCCTCATGTCCTCAAATAACAGAAAATTCAAGGAATTTCTGTTTCCTCTCATGAGCTGTAGAACCTCTGGCCTTATTTCAGCTAACATGGGTTTTGAAATGCAGCACTTATCTAATAAATCATGTAGAAATTGCTCCTTTGCTAATTAACACAAGTCGGATGGCTAGGAAAATACTAATAGACTGCATGCAAAGCCTTTGCATTACAACAATTATGCTAATGTTCTATGATGCATTTTTCTTATTTTCTTTTTAATTGTAGAGACACAGAACTTAATCCTGTGAACATCCAAAATTGATGGTACTTATTATCAAACTGAATACTAGGCAATCTCCTTTCTGAATTGCAATATTTTATGCTGCCAGTATTTTTTGTTTTGTTTTGTTTTTTAAACACCTCTCTCTAGAGACTCACAGGCATGAGCAGCTACAGAAAAGATCCTCTCTTCCAATACTTGGCTCTGTAATTTAAAAGATACAGCCAGCATCCTCTCCCTACAGACATTCACTGAGGCAAATGGGAAGACTCCTATGAGTCATGGTACAGTGCAGGCTAAGCCAGCCAGTCTTCCTTCATTTATTGCATAAATTTTATGATCAAAAATGTAGTTGCCATCTGCACAGCATGCACAGATTTGCATCGTGCCTACTTACAAAGGGCAGAAACAGAAACTCACCACAACTGTCTATGTATGAAATTCAAGAAAATTTTTAATGTTTATGCACAATGCTATATGTGAACATGATACTTAAAAATTCCTTCTCAGAAATGGAAACTTATACAAGAGTGATGATCACATAACTGCAGATTAAGCTACCACTGAAGCTGTTAACTGTCGAGCAATGCATTCCTATCTTCACTCTTTGTGCCAGGATTTCAAGGCTGCCTGTTTCCCTGTTTCCTCGTTTCTGCATTTGTACATTTTTTCAAATCTGTAATTTGCAGAGGTAAATATGTCAGCTGCACAGCTGCATTGCCCATGTCATCTGTACACATTCAGCAGTACCTCGGCCAAAGATAGTAAAATACCCAGTCCCAGCAGCCTGTTCTGGGGTACAGGCAAACGTGTTCAGAAAGTTAGCTAATCAACATGTTAGTCCTAATTTTGAACCTTTCATTCCTTTTGTGTCCCAAGAGAAGCTCTGTAACTCCAACAAGATTTTTGGGAGTAAGAAAGAGTGGTTACAATTCCCAAAATGTTACAGCCACTAGTGTGGTTGTCGTACTTCAGCTTGTCATTAAAATGTGCTTAGTCTCAATATTTAAAGTGCATGCGGCAGTGCAGACAGGTAACTGCTTTGTTTGCCCTTAAACGAGTTTTTACAGTTCTCACATTAAAACACTTCGAAATTTTGCTGTGATAGTACAGGATTGCACCCAGCCTGCTCTGCCAGCAAGTACCTCTGACACAGCAGACTCAGAGGGACAGAACGTGTGCAGACATTCCCACCCTTCCAGATCACAACATGCCTGAATGCAAACCTGCCTTCAGTTTGAAGGTTTAAGCTAAAATGCTGGGGAAATATTGCCACAGCTGAAATACAGCACTGGTGTGATTAGTGCATGTTCTGCGCTGCCAGCTCTGCTGCAATGAACACTAACTTCCAAAAGAACCCTGTTAATACCTGAGAGCTATAACATTTTACAAGGCTGCAGCTGCATTTACTTTAGCTTGTCCATCAAAGCACGTATTACCATGAAGGCTTGAGTGCAAACCCTTCTCTTCTGCAGGTGGCCATGACATAGACAAATAGCCTTCTTAAAACCACTCAGCAAGTGGCTCTAGAAGCCTTTTTTCAGCAAATCGAAAAAAGCATTATAGAAAATTAGTTTAAAATAACAAAACGCCTATATGCTTCCCTAATCTTATTAATCTTATACTTCAATACAGCCTGTGTTACATAGGCTTTTCTTTGATTTACAGCAATATAAATGATTCAGTCTGAATTTCTGCAGAAAATGTCTATCACTAGAGATTGTTTGTTCACTCCAAGGGACACCCCCTTTTCAGAAAGACCAATCCTGCTCTGGCAAAGCAGAGCTCGCTTTTTGTATGTAGCAATGGCTGCTACTACTGGGCTTAGACATGAAGTACTTCTGTCTCAAAGTGATTTTCTATCAGGCTGTCCAACAAGACCCCAAGGTGTCTTTCCCTTTGACTGACAGCTAAATTTCTGTAGCACTGAAAACTCATGGTGGTAGCCCTTGCTCTTGCAAAGAAGAATTTTGCAACTACCTTTTCTTTTTCTTTCCATACTTCATTTCCAGACATGCTGCCAGCAATGCAGCTACACACTTACTCTCACAAATAAAAATTATTTTCAAATGTTCATACAGATAGCTACTACAGGGCTGACCATATTTGTATACTGCCTTTCTCTTGTTAACATTCTAGTGATTTCTAATATTTTAAAAGCAATATTCTCTACTACTGGATATTGTATGCTCACTCCAAGGGAGAACCTCTTTTCAGAGAGACCAATCCTGTGCAGGTAAAGCAGAGCTCACTTTTTATACATGGTGACGGCTGCTATTACTAGGCTTAGCCGTGAAGTCCTTTTGTTTCAAAGTTGTTTTCCATCAGGCAGTCCAATAAGACTCAAACAGGTCATTCCCAGAGTGTCCTTCCCATTTATTAGGATGAGAACGGCAACAATAACAACTTCTGTGTTTCTCAAACTGAAGGTTGCTAATCTATGAATAAATGATCTTATCCAACAGGTAATGGCTACGTATTCAAAAAATAATTAATTAGATACCTTAATTTTTATATGTGTCTTTAGCCTGGGATTCCTTTTATTCTCACTGTATTGAAATATGTGTAAAAGCTAATGTTTACCATTGTCAAAAACCATTACGTTCTTCCAAAAGATGAGAAGGCTTGAACTGTTACTCAACACACAGGATGATCACTATGCATTAATACTTTCAATAACAACTGAACTTGATTTAAAGACTTCACACTTATGAATCTAAGGTCAGACTTTCAAAAATGGGCAGTATGACTTCAGTGTGAAAGTCTCACTGATTCTGAAGAGCTAATCAGGAACCCAAACATCCTGGCACATGTCTAACTGTAAAACAACCCTCCATCTTGGCAGAACTCATCATCAAAATTGCCATCAACATACACAGAAGCAAACAACTCTTCACTGGAATGAAAAACGTTAAAATGTGCCTCTTCACAACTAGGATAAACACCTAACATAACAGAGCCATCAAACACATGAATCCAATGCATGCTCACACACACGGGGCACCAAATACTCTCACAAAACTATGTAGGTTAAAGTGAACAGACCTTCCAATAACAGCATGAACCCATATATGAAAACAGTAAAAGACCGCACATGCAGTTAATGGAAGAACAGTTTCCACAAAACATTTATTACATTTCAGATCACTCAACATCTTTCTCAGCAGAGACTTACCAAATATCTCCAAAAGACAAGCTTGGGAACTAAAACTTATAGCTTTGCCAGAAACTAAAAATCATAGACCTAACAGTGACACATTATTATTTCTCTCACATTTCTCCCCAGATAACTCCTCCATGTTCCACAGGTAATAATTATCTGTCTCTTTTCATCCCACAGAGCTAACAACTTGAATAGCTCCAGCCTTACTAGCAGCTTCTACTGTCCCACAGGTAAAAAAAAACTCCTACCATTGTTTCTCAAACTGTATATTAAATGAACACAATTAAATTAAACAGAACAACTGTTTCAACATGTAGTGCATTATTCCAGCTTTAAGGAAATCATTTTTTACCCAGGAACTGCTTTGTATTTCCAACATCACTTACACACACACACACATCTATCCAGCCATATATAATGAAGACTTACAAATATATATATTTGCACACTAAAATGTATACATGTAAATGTATGTTTATGTATTTTACATATATATACACACACATCTTCATAAAAACCTTGCCTTACATAATCAATAAAATATTTTCAAAGCTTACATCATCACACCTCACAAACATATGCTGGTTTAATTAGATGAGAAGAGATAAAAATCATAAAAAATTAGGACTGTGAAAAGTAAAGGCCTCATCTCATTTATTCCCCTTACTCTGGGGGAGGACATCATAGTCATAATATTCTTGATACAGACTTGCCTCACACATTTGAAATCTCCATACACTGAGATGCCCTACAGTTTCTTCAGGTATTTAGCAATGTCATATATAAATAGATTTCTTGTCCCAGATCCTCAGTGTTATAAAATATGCTGATTATTTTTGCTCTGTTTGCTATGATTCAGGGAAACAGAACCATCATAATAATCCTTCATACATTAGAAGGTAGGTTTCTTTGCAATATTGTTGAGCTATATACCTTTCAACCTTACTATTCAGTACTAACAAATCTTCTTTTGTCCTTATAATATCTAGTACTGGCTATTGCTCGTCTACTCTGGACACCATCCAATTCATCTACTTCCTTCTTTAAGCCCAATGCCCTAAACCAGGCAAAACGCTTCCGTGACAACCCACCCACTGAAGGAAGTTCAGTAGCAACTCCCACATGCTGCAGATGACATTCCTGCCTGCATGTCCCAGGGCTATTTGCCCTTTTTTATGCAAAAAACCCCCAATATATCATTAATTAATTTCAGTTTCTGGCCTTTTCTACCACAGAGATATATTTGCACATTAATGTTGCCTACCCATTTTTTGTATAAACATTTGATTCCTCATTTCTAAGTTGTAATAGTTAGCATTTGTCTTTATTAAACTTCATCTTACTGAATTCAAAGCATTCCTCCAATTTATCAATCTCATTTTGAATCTGACACTAAGTGCTTAGTACTCTCCCCATCTCCAGGCTATCCACAAAACTATAAAAATGCTTTCTATTCAAAAGAAAGAATCTTTTTATCATTTTCTTATTGCATCTAATTATAGTAGTAGATCAAATGGAATATATAGTTCTCTAAACCAAATGATTTTTTTGATCATGGTTCATGGAACATACAGTTTCAAAATATGATACATACGTAGTATAAAATTTCTGAAGAAAAAAAAAGATACAGATACGCTTTTCCTATCACAGAAAAACTAATTTTAATAGAAAAAGTACATGATAATTTTGCACAGCCTTCAGTTTCTTTCGTATCTGTACAGACCCAGGCAGTGGAGGGATAAAAGAGGAGATAAGGACAGAAGGAGATAATTCATGAGGGACAACTGTCAACCACATCATCTCTAAGAAAGAGAATGTTGATCCAAGAAGGCCAGGAGGAAAAAATAGAAGTGCAACAATTGGAGAAAGAAATTTAGCTGAATAGAAGGGTATAGTAAAAGATTTTTTTAACTGTACAGGGCAAGGATGGAGAACAGATATATAGATCGAATACCAAAAGAATTCATATAAAACCACCCAGAAAGCTGTCTTCCCAGTGAGTGCAGTATATCACAATAAACATTCCTCCACCCTAAATCCTACACAACACTTACAGTGCCTGATAGCATCTTTGGTTCAAATCTCCCAAAACACCATTCAAATATGATTTGTTTATCTTTACTAAACCTCTACAAGGTAATTATAGTTTGTACTGCTTTACAAATGGTTGAAGTAGACACTGTGACTTTTCAGTCTCACACAATGAATGTGGCAGGATGAAATCTCAACCCTTTTCGTCATCTGATATCATCCTTCCTCTCCACTTTTCCAAGTGTTTTCTTAAGACTGGCACTAACAACAACACCTACAGCAGAAAATGCTTTTTTTTATTATGTGCCCTCAACTGTGCCACTAGATATGTAAACACAGTAATACAATCCACCTCTTTTGGCATAAAAGACCTGCTGAGAAAATTCATTTATAGGTGCATAACTGAAGCTTGGCAGTATTGAAAATAGATGCATATACGTTCTGTCAGTTTTACTATGCAGAAGCCAAATGGATTCCAAACACTTCAGCTCATATTCACAGTAAAACGTAAGTTAACTCAATCAACAGTAGAATTAATTGCTTAAGAACAGTTCATCGATACTAAAGTTTGGCAGTCACCTTCAAACTCTTCTTCCAAAAGATAATTTATTTGCTAAATTGAAGAAGACAGTTCAAAAGTTTCTATGTTAAAACATTTCAAAATTACTATAAATAGTGAATTCTGTAATCACCAACTGAAACAGTTCTAGAATTAACAGTTCAAGCATTTCACAAGAATCAAAAACTTATTTCTACCTGGGAGAGACATCATGCAGTTCATACTTAAAAATAATACAGAAAAAACTATCAGTTTGAAGAAGCAGTAAGTAAAGTAACAAACAGTTTTCTAAGAAAGTCAGGTGCTACATTTGATGGATTACTGATTCTTAATACTTCTCCATAAATCAGCATTTAATAATAAATGAGCAGTAAAGCTCCCTCTATTGCCTTTAGAATTGGAAACTGCCATTATTGGCTGACACGTTTAAACCTACACAAACATATGAATTTTTCCACTTCCACCACACACTGAGCAGAGTGCAGTGATCAGCTGCAGTTGCTGGGAAAGAAGCTTGTGCTGCAGTGTAGTGCAGCAAACAAAAGCTGCCGTTTTCATATTTTGAAGCTGTTGCTTCTGAGGGTAAGGATGGATGGAGATACGCTACACCTCTCTCTCAGACTGAATCTTGGATTCTGGTAAGTTTTCCTAGCTCTCTTCATTGGAAGATGAAAGAAAGATTTAAAACAAAAAATGCGTACAGAGTCTAACTGGTAAAATACAATTTCTGTCTGGATGCAGAGACTATGACAGAATACTTCCTGAAGACTGTTTCAACATATTAATTTACCCTTGGAAACTCAGACTATTGCCTAGTGTAAAACTAAAGCTAACTTAGGGAGAGACTTCCTAGTTTTTAAAATTTCTGAGATTTCAGTACTATTCCCATTTTGAAACAGAACTTCAAACAAAAGCAACTTCTTTACAAACAGGAGGTAGGAGCTACATGAACACTGGAAAATTGGGGAAGGCAGTATGGTTCAAAGAAGATATGCACTTTGGTTTGAGAATCATATTCAAGCTATCAGTTAGTCTATTAAGGATATATACTTTTATATACCAATTTCTTTGCACAATGCTACAATCAATTTTTTTTTTTTTAAGGTCATATATTCTGTTCTACTTGCCTCTTGAGATACAATAACAGTGCAAGCCATAGTAAGAGTCTCAAAAGTTAACAAGAATTATTTTTGCTGAACCTGGAGAAGTATTTCAGGATATATAATACTTACGGAAAATAATATTGCTATTTAGAGAACCACCCAAAAAGTCCTATATTGGCCCCCACTCTCCCAAAAGACTGATCCCAAACTCATGACACTTTTCATTTACAGTAGATAAAATTGTTCTAAGAGAAGGTTTAGTCTATCTCCTGATGTTTTAGCTTCAGTCACTTTCTCTACCATTCTGTGTATACAATAACTTAGGTTGGAAAATCAAATTTTAATGCACTCTAATATGCATGTATCTCTGGCTGCTGCACAGGAGAGTCCCCTGACCCACTGTTCACCGTTAAGTTCAGAGAAATTACACTCATTTCCTGTTACTGTCCTGACTTATTTTCACCCTGTATTAGGGCTATTAAATGAAGTTATCCTATGATTAAGCAATAAAAGAAAAAAAAACCTGTGGATCTTACATAGGGAAGGAAACTCATAGGGCATCAAGGGGCAGGCAAGCTGTGCTGCTGCATCTGAAGCTACAGCTTTTAACCAGTGCACTTTCCATTTCCACACATCTGGAAACAGCACAAGAACTTCTTCCAATCAGCTCTGTTACAGATTCCCTACATCAATGCATGCACACACTAATTCGGTAACAACAGCCTGCACCTCACCCAAACCCAAGTACTCATTCATTTCATTGCTACAGCAGCGCTGCATCACTCTCCACGCTGTTTCATCCTGCACCTGTATCACTGACCTTGGTTCCTCCCTTTTGCATACCTAAATTCATGTCCTGTCAGCCACCCACACGTTGCTGTTCCCACTTGCCATGCATCTTTGAGAAGGATTTCAGTATTCCTTGCAGCTCCCAGTTTCTCTTTCACTTTTCTTATGCTGCAGGGAGTGCTTATAGGAAGCTCTTACACCTGAGTTCTGCAGGTAATAAGCTGCTGTCATAAATTAAAAATATTCAACTAATTCCAGGGTAAAGAATTCATATTTGGAGAGAATGGTAAGACAGACCATGACACAAACTGGAATAAAAAATAAAAAATTACCTGGAAAATAAATCTGGCTCTCTGAACCAGTGGGACAGATGTTTTACTTGCAGATGTGGATCCATCCTCACCAAAATCTATGTGGCTGACTCTATCCCAAACCACTTTTAAAAATAAATTGTAGCCCGGTAACAACAGCTTCTGCCATTCCTAGTAAAGGGCCGCAAGCTGCGCCCTGAGCTGAGAGAAGCCAGAAGGCAGCAGCCTGGAGCAAGGAAACACGTTTTAAGAAAACCCAAAAAACCCCACCAAAAAACAAAAAAAATCAACCCCCAAAAAACCAAAACAAAACAAGCAGGTCCTAGGACTGAGGAGGAGACTCCCGCTGTGAACATCACACCCTGCCCTGAAAAGACCTCAGGATTGTGCTTGTGCACTGGACCCACTGCAGGCTAGGAGAAGCCTCAAACTGAGGACCCGAAAGGAGCTTGGAAGGGCGAGCACAACACCAGAGAAAATACACTAGGTGTTTTTTTCTAAAACCATTGCTATACCCATTTTAAGGATCTTAGTAAAGAGATAATAAGTGTGGTTTTGTAACTGGACTATTTCTTTCATTTTCTTTAGATACAAACATGCATATGAAGATATCAATCAGACTAAGAATAAGTTCTTTCATTTTTATACGTTGTACATTCTCTTTTGACTGTAACAGGTATTTTGAAAAAAATTTCATTATGACAGGAAGCTAGAACGTTTTTCATCTCATTGACTTTAGCAGGTAATTTGAAGAAGTGGTTAATATAATGAACACTACATGATGGCAACTTTTCATTATGTTTCCAGTAGACACATTTAAAAATGAAGGAAATTGGAAAAAATACAATGGCACTTATTTTCCCAAACTATGTGTCACAGTAGTTCTAAGATGGTAATGTAGGAAAAAAAAAAAGAACAATCCTAAAATGTAAGTAACACAGTTTTCAAAAAAAGAATACAAATAATTAAAATATATAGAATAATGTTTACAAAGCTGAGGAAATTAACAGAGATAATTATTGGGTGTTTTTGTCCTGACAGCTGCTTGGAAGGACGAACACCTTTTGGTTAAATTAGTCTGGCTGAAGAATAAAAACACAGCAAAGAAAAATTCCTAGCTCAGGCTAAGGAAAAATGTGCCGATATCTAAATTAGTGTCTTCTTTAACATAGTCATGGCCATATAGCTATGGTGTCTTAAAGATGTCTTATTTCTAGAGATGTAATGATATAGCAATTTATTCCATAGTGTAATGATTTCAGTAGGAAGTGTCCTGATGCCTTCATAAGTCAAAATGATCTTCCAGATTAAACCTTTATTTCTAGATGCTATGAGTGTTCTTCTATCCTCACCTGTGGAAGCTCATTAGAAGAGTCAAATAAAATCACAAATGTTTTTGCTCCTTCTAGGGTCTGACACTCATTGATCTTAACTCTGGATTTCCTACAAAACTGAGGGTCTGAAATCACAAATATCAATTGCTTGATACTCCTGCATCTCATATTTTTTGTAGTCTTTCATATAAACATGGCAGGGATTAAATGACTTTCAATGATGGTAGTAGTATATACCTTCTTGCTGAGCTATAAATGACCGTAGACATGGCAGGCAATGGATAATTTGATCCATAGTAACTACCAAGTCCAAATGAGGATAATTACTTGTTTTAAGCCAGCAGGCAGGTTAGATCAAGAGTTTATCACCCTATACGCCTCCCCTGTATACTATAAAGCATGAGTCAGCTTATAAGTGCTACACAGAGAGCTACCGAGTCTGTTTACCCCGGGCTGTAGAACTTGGGACTATTACAAGGACATGAGACATCTGATGGACTTTAATTCATCCTTCAGTAAGATGAAGGCAGTAGCAAATGTAAGTGTACAAACCCTTAATAGGGAAATTACGGGAAATGGAGACAGTACGTGTGATTTTATATTGCTATACCACAGACTGTTCCACTAAAAATTATGCATCTTCCCTACCAAACAAACTTCAGGGAAGGAAGAGACAATTTCACCTTCTACAGTACCAATAATTTGCATGTCTACTTAACTACTTTTTTTCCTTGCAGTTCTGAACACATTCTTTTGATAGGAAAGCTCTGTCACTAACATTCATTTAGACCAAAGAGAAAATTACTTACAGAGCCAGAGAGGATGAAGTGTTTTTCTAAGTAAATCTTAAAAATAAGGGGGCTTCCTAAGACCATTTTATGGATACAAACAAACTGACAAAGTTCAGAGTTTTGCACACATCGGATTCTGGCTTGAACTCTTCTTTGATATTAAAATGAAATATAACCAACAGAAGTTTCTCCCCCATAGTGAGTGGGGTTTTCCTGGCAGTCATAGACTATTGTTGAAGGCAGCAGTTACTGCCAGGGACAGCAGCTGTAACGTGCCAGTGCTGTGCTCACTTTTATCATTTTTATTTCATTGTGTTGCTTGTTTTCACACTTCTAAAGGTGCCTTTCTGTGCCAGCTACTTTATAATAAAAGCCTGACTGTGATCAAAATGTTGAGGCAATTACTTCATGAATTGCTCACAGTGGGCATAGTTTGACATTTGGTGCATTTTAGAGGTTGCACCAGAACCTAGAGAATGCATTTTTGGACTAAGCTTCCTGTTTCATTTCCTCTATGTGACAGGAAAAGACAAGTGTGGGAAATGTGTGTGTGGGGGAAAAAAAAAAAAAATTGCAGAAAAACCTTCCCAATGAATGCTAAATTTAGACAGAAAGACAAACTTTCATCCCAAAGAAAGTCACAAACTACAGATATCAAAAGTTTAAAGTAAAGAAGCTCAAAATCTTGGTTTTGCCCTTACTGATTAACGTACTTTTTTACATATTGAGAGAAAGCACGAATAATTTTAAAAATTGCTACTATTAACCCCACAGGACTCAACACATTTTCTGCCATAAAAGGCGGTATAGCTTCATGTGGATTAAAAATGCTAAGAAAAGTTATTAGGTTAGGTTCACAATGACATACGGAAGAGAAAATATTACCCAGCGGGTCATTGCATGAATGGCATAGTCCAGAAGTACCTGGGGCATACTTTTCTAAAAAAGCAAACATATATTTTCAGTCCACAGTCACAAGCAATATAAAAGACAGACACTGGAATGTGTGCCAAGTACTACGCAAACCCCTACGAGTTCTGCATTTTATCACATTAAAAACAACATATGCTTTAGACAGTAACAAGAAACTGACTTTACCTTATATTTGTAACATTTTTATTACACTTTAGTCCAATAATCCATCTGTGATCCTCCTAATGCTCTGACTACTAGAGTATTCTATCACATAATGATTTACAAATTTGTCTTTTAAAACTAATTTATAACTCTGGAAGAGTTCTCAAACTGTCATTTAGAAAAAAAAAAGTTCTATTAAAAAAACAACTAAGGGGAAGAAGCTGGCAAGTCTTATACCTAGAATTTACTGAATTAAAAAAAAATCAGACAAAAAATCTCTAACAGAAGTAAACCAAATATCTATTGTAATTCAATTAAGTATGTTTCATATATATATGTGTATGCCCATATATATAAAAATACACATGCACACACTTAAACTGGTAAAAGATCAGTTAAAAAACTGAGGTCAATTATACTGTAAAAGCAGAATCCATAAGTTTTTATTAAAAGACTAAATGTAAATTTACCTCTGCACTTTCTCCCTTATGTTACCCAGTTGTGTTTCCATGGTTACTCAGTTTTCAAAGTCACTGAGTTTTACTGGAACATGAATAATGAACATACTTCTTTATCAATATATTTTACGCAAAGATCAACCAGTTTAGATTTCTGAGTAGTACAAAGCAATTTTACCTTCTTTATTTTTTAATTATTACTTAAACACTACATTAGTCATACATATAAACAAAGCAAAGAAGTAGAATAAAATGTCAAAGAAGTATTATAATTAAAATTGAGTTCGAACTTTCATTATAGTTCCAAATTTCAGTCCTCAATGTCTTTTTAATACATCTGTATATTTATTAAAGATGTTTTTGTTGGTTTCTAGAACTGACATTAGAAGGGGAAAGGAGAAGGAGAGAGAAGTGGTTTATGTTTGATAGAAACATGGCTTTGCATTTAACAGATAGTAATCCAAGCAACTATTCTTTAATTACACTTCATATTAGAGGCAAGCTACTGTTTTCATACTGTTACTAAGTAGGTAACAATAAGAGTAGATTTCTTCAACTTCTTAGCTGAAATCTGTAGAATGTGCACAGATACCAAGCTACCTGTAAATTTGGGTTGTCATGATACAGATGTATGGACAGAACCCTTTTTTCTCTGAGCCACCATTTTCAAAATATTGCTTAATTAAAAAATTCTGTCCATGCTGAAGGGTACTAAGAAGAAAGAAAGAGCGAGAGACTACAGAGTCACTCCTTTAAGTAGCTAAAAGACTGGGATGAATTGCTTCCTCCTTTTTTTCCCAATGGTATCACCTATATTACTGCATTTATTTTTTACATTATTTTGCAAGCAAAAAAAGATAACTTTTATGTATTCTTTTGGTGTAATCCATCTACATCATCCTTTTAAAGAGACAGGCTTATTTACAACTCCAGTAATTCCAATTAATGCATTATTCCCTCACCATGGTTACCAAAATAGGTAAATAAGAAGAAAATTATTTATAACTGACTAGAAAAAAATAATTTAAGAAAAATGTATTTTTTTTAATATTATGCCACCAAATTTGAATACCGGAAAAAAAAGGCCAAATGGCATACCACTATGAAAAAATAACATAGAGAATGAATGTTTAATGAATCTTCTAATTTACACTCACTCTCAATGATATTCTATTACCATGCCTTTCATATCTGCCACACTAACATTTAAGTACTAAAATAACTTGTCAGTAGATCAGCTAAAGTTATAAAAATGCCATGGTAGAATCATAGAACCGTAGAATGGTTTAGATTGGAAGAATACTTTGATGACCATCTAGTCCAAACCCACTGCCATAGGCAGGGACATCTGCTACTGAATCAGGTGGCTCAAAGCCCCACTCAACTTAACCTTGAAAACTTTCAGGAAGGAGCCATCCACAACCTCTATGGGCAACCTGTTCCAGTGTCTCATCATCCTTATCAAAAAGAATTTCTTCCTTACATCCAATCTAAATACAACCTCATTCAGTTTAAAATTATTACCTCTCGTCCTACCACAACAGGCCCTGGTAAAAACTCTCTCTACCTTTCTTATAAACTATTTTCAAGTAAAGGCCACAATAAGGTCTCCTTAGAGCCTTCTTTTCTCTAGGCTGAACAACCCCAACTCTCTCAGCCTTTCTTCATAGGAGAGGTGTTCCAACTCCCAGATAATTTTTGTGGCCATCTCTGGATGTGCTCCAACAGGTCCATGTCTTTCTTGTGCTTAAGGCTCCAGAGCTGGACACAGTACTCCAGATAAGGACTCACCAAAGCAGAGCATAGGAGCAGAATCACCTCCCTTGACTTGCTGGCCATGCTTACTTTGATGAAGTCCAGGATTTGACTAGCTTTCAGGGCTGTGAGTGTACATTGCTGGCTTATGTCCAGTTTTGCATCCATCTCCAAGTCCTCCACAGGGCTGCTATCAATCGATTAATCCTGCATTGATACCAGGGGTTGCCTCAACCCAGGCACAGGACTTTGCATTTGGCCTTGTTGAACTTAGTAAGATTTGCATGGGCCACTCCTCAAGCCTCACAAGGTGCATCTGGATGGCATCCTTTCCCTCAAGCAAAACAACTGCATCACTTAACTTAGTATCATCTGAAAACCTGTTGTGGGTGCACTCCATCCTATTGTCTATGTCATTAATAAAGACATAAGATAGTATTAGTCCCAGTATAGACTCCCAAAGGACATCACTTGTTACTGGTTTCTATTTAGACACTGGGACACTGACTGTAACTCTTTGGATTTGGCCATTCAGCCAGTTCATTATCCACCAAACAGCCCAACTGACAAACTCAAATCTCTCCAATTTGGCAGCAAGAATGTTGTGGGGGTCTTGCAAAATCCCAGCAGGTGGCTTCCATAGCTCCTCCCTTGTCCACTGATGTGGACCACCACATTGTAGAAGACCACTACGTTAGTCAGACATAATTTGCCCTTGGTCAAGCCATGTCAGCTGTTTCTGATCACCTCCCTGTCTTCCAAAGGTTCCAGTATGTCTTCCAGGAGAACCTGCTCCACAATCTTACCAGGCATGGAGAAAGAGGCTAATTGGTGGAAGTGACAGGGCCTGACTGACAGACCTAAAGCAATATAGGAGAGCCACAGATTATTTGTATTGCATTGCTATGTGTATGGTTTAATCTGTAACTTCTCACACTGCGATTATTAGTAGAATTGTGCTGTGTTGTTCTTGGTGCAGAGAGTGTGAGAAAGTGTATCATAGTCATATTGTCAGTAGAATTGGTCTGTGCCACCTTAATTGAAGCTTCTCTAGCATATTGTTTACAAAGTGATAGGACTAGGGGCAATGGGCATAAACTGGAGAGGGACAGATTTAAACTAGACATAAGGAAGAATTTCTTCACTGTGGGATTTTGTGAGGCACTGAAATAGGTTGCCCAGGGAAGTTGTGGCTGCCCCATCCCTGGATGTGTTCAAGGCCAGGATAGATGGCACCTTGGGAAGCCTGATCTAGTGGGATGTTTCCCATGCCTATTGGTTGGAACTAGATGATCTTTAAGGTCCCTTCCAACCCAAACTATTCTATGATTCTATATACAGGAGAAGAAAAAGACCATCAGCACCCTGGCTGACCAATCAGCAAGAGCACTGTGCGAAAAAGGGAGAGCTGTGCACAAGTACTGCACCTCAACAGCCCCTTAGTTTAAAATTAAAGAGATATCCAGCTGCTTCCTTATATCCTCTCTTGGGACCTTGGCCATGTTCCAGGATGGGGGCGATGAACATCTGGGTCCACAAATTCTGCATTTTTAGAATTAGAGAAGTGGTTTATTCAGTGCTATAAAAGCTGGATCCTTTTGCCACAATCTTTAGAGACCCCACCTACAAGTGGATGCCCTGCATAGGAACACCCAGTTGTCCAGGACAGGCTCTCCAAATGTTCATAGAAAATGGGGCTCCCACAGCAACTGTGGATCTCGATAATGATAATAGGACAACTGGTGATATAGCTTTCTTAATCACTATATTAAATTTTTGTAGTAATGATTAAACACATTGCCTTTAAAGTCATTATTATTAATTTGTTAATCACTATAATTATTTGTGTAATAAGTTAAGTAAAACTTTATTTCACAGAGTATTCGAGAGTTTGGGCTTTTATGTTGATCACACTTTGTGCTTAGCACCTTTGCAGTAAATCACTGGTCAGTAGTTTCCAGAGTCCTAATTTTATTCCTTTTAACAATGGGTGTGATGTTTCCCTTTTTTCAGTTACTGAGGACTTTGTCTGAATGCCATGACCTTTGAAATGTGACTGAGAGAGGCTTGGCAACTGCATTAGCTAGTTCTCTTAGGAACCTGGGTCCCATGGACTTATCTATGTTGAAGTCAGTCTCAAACCAACTAGTTGTTCAAGGTGGCATCAAGCACAATCATCTTCTACAATGGAAGAGACTTCATTCTCCAAATCCCTGCCCTGAGGTTCAGGGGTTTGAGCAATGTGGAAAAAGAAATTACTATTGAAAACTGATGAAAAATATATATTTTTTCTACCAATGCTCCTCCATTCTGTCTCAATTCTGTGTACAAACTAACAGTACATATTGTTCACTCTGTTAAAAATATCAGATTTGCTATCTTTTCAGCTACATGAGACTTAGATACCAAATCCTGAATAAAATCACCAAGAATGTACACAAAATTTCATCCCTAAGCATTCCAAGTAGTCCAATAAATAAAGGTCCATTCTGCTAACTCAATTCCAGATGAACTTTTAATACTTCCCTATCACCAGATTCAAACTGCAGTGCCTACTCACTCTCATTCTAGTCCTCAAAACTTTTCATACACTTGGATAAAAATGTAACATACTTACAGAGGCTCAAAATACCACTGAACAAAATGTATTAGGATGTTACCAGCCTCAATCTGCCTCGAGGGTCAAGCTTATATCCTTCTACATAAGAAAAAAAAAACAAAGAAAAAACCAACCCCCAAACAAAACACCTTATGGAGAGCAGAAATAGCTGACTGATCAAAAGTCAATTAATATTTCAAGGACTGAGGAGGTTTCTGTGTTTCGTTGGTTTGGGTTTTTTCTGGGTTTTTTTTTCCCCTCTCCTGACAAAGCTTGGTTTGCATTTCAATAAAAAAGCAACTTGAAATTTTATTTCCTTAGTTCTCTTCAGAGACTGCAGAACTGAAAAATGTTTATGAATCAGGATGCTTAGTCTTCAGCAGAACGTTACTTCAGCGTGACAAGCGAGAGAGACTCACCATCTTCCAAGGCAGCACTACGCTTTAGAGAGACGTATCTCCATGGCCTTTCTGGATAACTTCTTTCAACATTATTAGCTGACAAATTGTAGAATGAAATTAAAACTTTACTTTACTCTCTGTATGTTCATACGTAACATGTGGCTCCCATCACTGTGGCGGCTGAACCGCAGTCTAATTGTCATTTCCAGTGGCCCAGGAATTAACATCCATCAAGTGCAATGACCCAACTTTCACTACAGACATGCATCAGGAACAAAGGAAAGAAGAGAAAGAAAGATGATGAATCATCATAGCTATTGGACAAAATCCACTCTGGTCCACTGTTTTCGGTGGTGGCAACGGGGGCTACTAGGCGGCCTCTGTGAAGAGGGGCTGGGGCTGCCCTCTGCAGTACACAGGTGGTTCCAGGTGGCTCCAACCGACACACTGCAAGACATGGCTGAGCCCAGCAACGAAAACGCTGGCGCCCCTGGGAAAACGTATGTAAGCAAGGGCAAACCCACCAGAGAACAGTGAAGAAGGAGGAGCAGACAAGTGTAAGAAACAGCCCTGCAGACACCCAGGCCAAAGAAGAAGGAGGAGATGCTCCAGTCAGAGCAGAGATTACTTTCCAGGCCTTGGAAAACACCACAGCGAAACACACAGCCCCTCTGCATCCAATGGAGATGATCCTGTTGGAACAGATATCAGTACTGCAGCCCATAGACGACACCCGTCCCAGGGCAGGTTGATATTTCCTGAAGGAACTGTGGGCCATGGAGAGCCCATGATGGAATAGGTTTATCCTGAAGGACTGCAGACTATGAGCAGAAGAAAAGTGTGAGGAAGGAACTAATTTTAGCTTTCAGCTTCAGTTTATAAATTATATATTTTTCTTTTAAAAAACACCATGTTGCATGTCACTTCAAAACTTTCAGGAAAAATACATTAGACAACAAAAAAATTTACACGAACACATATTTCTATGTATCTTATTGGATCAGCTGCCTTGTATATTACAAGAAGGGAAAGCAGTAAGGAATTAGGGGGTTTTGTAAAAAGAACTTGGTTGAAGTAGCTCATAGGACAGGAAAGGAAAAAAGTAAAAGTCATCAGCAAGGTCAACATACTGGGAAGGGAAAAAATTTGCTTTCACACTTATGATTGACTAGACAAGGGAAAGTGCATCAAAACTAGTGATGGGAGGTGTAATAAGGTCAGCTACAAGTCCAAGAGGATGCAAAAAGGAGTAAATTCCACAAAACAAGAAGCTTACCACAAACTTCAAGTGGTCCCTCTAGGAAAATCACATCAAGTATTTCATGTTAACAAAATAAAAAAAAAAAAGGAAAGAAAGAAAGAAAAAAAGAAATAATTCAGTTCCATGTAATAAGTAGTCTTATGGGAAGGCTAAGATAAAAATAAAGAGGCTGGGTCTCAGGGCATTTTTAAAGTGGTCTTGGTATTTTAGAAGGTCTGAGGGCCAAGATGTGCTGATGACAGCTTCATTTTTCCATTAGCTTATTCTTTGGTTTACTTTGCTTAAAATTTTAAATTTTAAATTACCTCAAAGGAGCTAATGACATATTTTATTCATCAGAAGGAGGGTTTGGGTTTTTTTGAGGGGAATTAATTTTACCGCATAGTTATTGAAATACTAAGCCAGTGTGACTATTAAACCAAACAACTAAGTCTACAAATTCAGAAGAAAAATAATTTGATTACTGCACAGATTCATATTTAAATGTCAGTGAAAACATGTCTTTCCAGGTCCCATTATAATTTTATTAATCAGAATGCTTTGTAAGCATTACTTTTCTGCATCTGGACCTCTGTTCCAGTCATCTTCTCAAATGTCTGAGATACATGCGAGTACCAGTTTGGACGTTTTCCTTCTTCCATTTCGTCCAGAGAATGAGTCTATCAATGACAAGCCCTGACTATAAATCAGTGGGCAACCAAAATGTCCATCCTTTGGGGAAAGTAGTTTTGGTTTGTTTGGGTTCTTTTCAAAGTAAAAAAACAAGAAAAAAAACCCAAACCAACAAACTTATAATAAGTAGATGTGAAAACATGGGAAATGCTCCAAAACCTTGCATTTAAAATATATCTCAGTATAGTTCACTAACGAGCAGAAAAATTACATATGCTAAATATGAGAAAGCATTGCTGATTTAAGATTGCTGATTTCAGAGTAGAAGCCTTTAAAAGGTTATTTAAGCCCAAATATTAATGCAGCCTCATCTACAAAAGACAAAACAGTATCTCAGCAAGGACGCTTGGTACAATTGCAGTCTTTAGTGCTTCTCCTCCTTGGCCTGTAACTCAGCTGGAGGCTAGTAGAAAAAAATGATGCTTTAAAGAGAAATAGTAAATTGAAAATCACTCATTTTTAAAAGATAAGTTTCTCTCCACATTATTACATTTCTGAATTATTGAAACCACCATAACACTCACTTCTGTCACATTATTGATTACTATTGCTTTTTGCATTATATAATCCATTCATCCTGAATAGTAAGACCTATCTACCCATTTTCTTTTTATTTTATATCAGTTTTGATTTTGTTCATCAGATGCTAGCCATTTTTTGCAGGTGAAATTTTAAGACAAACTAAAAGATATTCCTCAATTATAACTGACATTTTCTAATCCTTTTGTATACAGGAAGTCCTTGCTGACATCTGACTCAAGGTGACTGTGCCCCTACACCGCTTCACTAACCATCATGATTCCAAATAGCTCTTGGTCTGCTCTACAAGAAAAAAGACCTAAGTGTGACTAAAAATTTCTGTATCCTCACAGGTATTTGCTGTAAAAGTTAGTCATCATGTGTTGACTGGTGGAACTTAGTTAATAAAAAGTGTGTAGGAAAGTCAAAACTAGCTTTATTTTCAGTAGTAATTAAGGTAATTAAAATTTTATTTTATCCAAAGATGACATGAGAAAGAGAAATGCCTCTATTCCATGACAGGTATGACAGGTATGTATATAATCCATCTAAAAGCAAAGCATGTTCCTAACAGTCTATTTTAAACATCAGAGATTGTACTTTGTTTATGATGATATGCATGTTTGCAACATGAAGTATTACCAGAAGAAGGTAACTCCTAACTCAAGGAAACAAGGTTACTGACAGAAAATAGTTTTCAAACATACGTCTTGCTGTTTTGTTTACCCAAAATGAGCAGTCTTACTTTTTAGAATTAAATATAAAATCTTATTATTTTCACATGCTTCAGCATCTGCTTGGGCCCCAAGAAAAATACTCAACTACATTAAAGAGCTCTCTAATAGTAGCAGGTTTTCTCATTAACAGTCAAATTTTTCTCACTGACTTTGAGACAGAGCAGAGTTCTAAGTAAAATATCCTAATTATTAGAATTATGCAAAGATAACTTCCATTTATGAAAATTAAATCATTTAGCAACTTGAATATAGTTAATGAAGCATAATAAATATTAGCTAATGACATTGTAGGTCCACAGAAGATAATACGCCAAAGCAATTCACAGCGTTCATTCGCTATGAAGACAAGTCTAAATTTTTGCAAGCATAGTCAACTCTCCAACCAGACAGGAGGGATTTACTCTTATTGTTATTATTGCGGGGGGGGGGGGGGGGGTGTGGTAGAATTTTTTTCACTAAGTTTTTATTTTATTACACAGTAATGTTTTAGACATCCTATGAAGAGCTAACAGTATGAAAAGCATACTGGAAAACTAATAAAATTTATTATAGAAATTTATCATAAAATTACATCAAAACGTGTTTACAGGAGATGAGGAACAAATGAGAATTTGGCTGAAAGCATATATTAAACAGCCCTTAATTTTCTTCTCATACTTAAGGAAAAACCCAAACACTGAAAGTTTTCCTTCCTCTTACCCTGTTTCCTCAAGGCAAGTGAGAATCAAGCCCTGACTGCCAGCCAGGAGACACGGTGATGTTCTGGCACTTAGGGAAGCGGGTCCCTTGTCTTTGTTATCTACCAAAGGACATAAATTATGCATCAGGTAGAAAACCAAATATCCACTCTGGCTCCAAGACACTGTGCTCCTGCCAGTGCAGAAACTGGATCTTCCTCCTTTGTGAGCAGGCACAGGCCATGTCCTCCTACAATCTTCCTACCAGCAAGAGGACATTGTGCAGCTCTGGAAGCATCCAGCAGTCTTTGCTCCCTCAAAAAGGACTAGCTGCAGCCTTGCCCCGGTAGCTGAGGAGACACAACTGCCAGTCTTCAAGAAACAGGTCTGCAAGACCGGCAAGAGCAGGAGCCAAAGTCCTCATAGCTCAGAGGAAACAGCCCCCAACTGTGCTCAAGTAATCAAATCAGGCAGCTCCTCATCAGTGAAACTCTAGTGTTCATGGGGCCAAATTCACGAAAGCTTCACAATATAATAAAGATGAAACATACTTAAAGTCTTGATCTGAGAAACATGAGTTCTTTTTTGACTCAAGTTATGAGATCAATAATGTAGTTCACATTGGTATACTAATGTTCCTCCATGTGCACAGTATCCATTTAGTCATATACTAATAGAAAGAAATAAAATAATCTTCTGCCATAGGTCATTATACATTCAGTAAAGTTAATATTTAAGAGGTATCCTTATATAGAAAGATTTTCAATCTCTTTAAAACTTAGATAACAAAATGTAAAAAAACTTCTAGGAAAGAAATAGACAACTGAAGAAAGACTTAAGAATACATCTAATATTTATATATGCATTAAAAAGAGGAGTATATAGATAGAATATTTTATATTATTATTGTTTGTATATAAATTTTATAAATTATATATCTTGATATGATTTATTTATAATTATATAATTTACCATAATTATAATTTTTAGCATATATATATGTGTGTTAATGTGTGTGTGTGATTTTTCAATGAATATGTATTTATTCCAAAAGAAGCATTCCCCTTCTGGAATTCTAAATTTTTTTTAAAGTTGCTTTTGCATAGATTATTTTTTTCCCAAAAAAGAGATGTAAGGAAGTCTCCTTTTCTTCCCAAATATTCTGGCTTTATATTATTATACTAGAAGATAACTTGTCAGGAATTATTATGCAAAATATTCCATTAAATCACCCAGTGGCAGAATAGGCATCACCCCTTTGGTGATGACTTCCACCAATACAGAAAAGAACCTCCCTACAGCCTCCAGATATTAAAATAACAAAATCTACTCCAAATTCATTATGACCAGATCCTGAAAGATACATAGCTACATGAACACATACACATATATTTATAAAGATTATATTACAGGCACTCCCTTCTAACACAGAGTCAGTAAGGACTACATGTCTAAATATAACGCTTGTAGTGAACTTGCCTTTAGACTGTACTCACTGTCAAATGAGCCAGAAAAGCAGAAAATGCAGGAAGCCCTTCACTGAAATTTGCATATAAACTCTAGAATCCTGCTGAAAAATGAAATATGACTTGGGTTCAACAAGTGTAATGCACTACTGCCTATGAGTACCGAACTTGTGCTTTAAAAGCATCCCACTGATGTTTGTGACTCAAAAATCCACTGCTGCACCCAAGGAATGAGTTTTGTAGTAACAACCCAAACAATTTAATAAATTCAAGGAAGATTTTGAGCATAATATTTTTGTTCTTGTGTGTTTGTTTCCTTTCTTTTCTTCTCTTTCTGGGGAAGGGGAATAAAATGCCTGAAGCTGCTGAAACTGTTAAAATAAGTAACTCTTTAACAAGTGGTTCCCTCAGTAGTAAGGCTTCCTTCATTCATGGTAATCTTTGGCTCTCAGGAGCAGACTGTGAAATCTGTGAATCTACACAGACTGCCAGATTTTCTGCATCAAAAGTCTGCTGGAAGCAGTAGATCTATGATGGGATGCAGCCAGGAAGTGTTTTCTGTCCCAGGCTCAGAGAATACAAGGCCATCACAAGGAAATGCTTTTACTTGTCACATTCATGAACAACATCCAGTCATAACACAACTAGGGAGAAAATGAGAGTATGCCGTTGCTCCAGCTGTTTCCCTGACATCTCCTTTACAGGAGCAGTAGTGGAGAAAGACTAGCATTGACCTAGCATATCTCTACAGCCTTGAAAAGTTAAAATGTGGGACTACCATGCACTTGTCTCCCATGTATGGGATATATTCAACTGCGGACTTTCACTCTCACTGCTAATCTTGGCATGAACTCACTGAAACAGCTTCCCCAAATGTCTAATATGATATGCTCCACAAATACGAACACTTCAGAGTGGAACAGGAGAGCCATCCTATGCAGATTTGCAGTGGCAACTTCCTGAGCCACATTCCTGGCATTAGACATATAAAGTCAGGCTGACTCTTCCAGAAAGGAAGTCAAGTAGCTAAAAAAATTTCCCATCTCAAAATCATACGAGCCTGAAAATGACTTGTTTATTTCCTGCAGTCACTGGACCATGCCCAGAAGAAAATAGATAGCTGTTTACAGTAATGCAACAACTCTTGAAAGCTTTTCTAAGGCTGTCTTTTTCCTCTTGATCAAAACTCTTGTTATGCTCTGCCCCATTCTATGAGGATACTTATTCTTTCAGTAACACTGCCAACAGTTACAAGATGTTCCTTTCTTGGCTCTATAGCAAATATATTCACTTATTAATCAAAAGGAACAGTCTCCTTAGCACCGTGCTTTTTCAGATCTACTGATTCTTGAACCAAAAAGATAAGGAGGGGAAAAAACTTCCTACCAAGCTGTCAGAAGCCAGAAATAAGGGGCCACAAAAATGTTCAATATGTTCCACTAATATTCTGAAAGTTTCCTGTTTGATGCATGTGTATAGTTTACTCAGATTGAATTCCCTTTGATCTCTAAAAAAAAAATGAGTCAGAGAATATTACTCCTTCTCATGCAGAAATGTCAGGAGGAGTAGGAGGGGGAGGAGGAGTAAAACTGACTCATCCTGAGAGTCAGATTCAACAAATTCTAGACATATCCATCAAGAAGACTCTAATCAAAAATAGGAACAATAGATTGCGCCATGTGGATGACGAACAAGGAATCTGAACTAGGCTGGATGGAAGGTCACTAAAAGCACCAGTCTACTGATACTAAGAGCGGTCATTTTGATGTGTTTAGAGATGGTACAGTTAATAAAGCTTTCCATCTCCTATAGCTAGATGAAGTGGCAGAATTACAGTAAAGTTGCCATATCAGAGAAGCAGAAAGGGAAGCTGTTGAAAATGATGTCTTATCTTCCCAAAGAAAGGAGAGAAATTAGTGGTGATGGGAATGCAGAAAGTTTACTAGTCAGAAAAATAAACAAAGAAACAAACTACTCTATTCTGCCCATGTGCTGCTCAGACCAAGACAGAATAGCAATACTCAAGAAAATTTTAATGTCTATTAGCCATTCCACACCAAAACAGGACTCTCTTACTGATAACAGTGCTACAGAGAGAATCAATAGGATAATGATCACATTTAAAGTAACTAAAAATCTCTGAAGGTCTTAGAGATCCCTAATTACCAAATATTTGCTCAAGATCAGGGCACAGTCTATTTCCAAATTATTTGATGTCCAGCAGTTTGACATTCAGTCAGAGCAGACTAGCATTAACAGAAAATACAAAATAGCTTTGAAAGCCCAGGAACGTCTTCCAAGAATACTTTGCTTTTCTGGACTCAGGAGACATTTGCATGTAATGTGAGTGCACAAGCAGCGGAAGAGGCCGCTGACTCCAAATCCTTTAAACTTGTCCTCATGAAGAAACAAATCAAAGATAGTACAGACATAAAAATGAAGAGGAAAAACATTTAGTGAATAACAAACAGAAGCATCTAATAACAGTAGAAAAAAAGGTTGCCTTTGAATGTTTGAAGCACATTTATATTGCATCTCGCCAACAAGTATATTTTTCTTTTAATCTTCACACTTAGTTTGCTTCCTAACATTAGGTAAGCTTGTCACCAAATTCAAATAAAGTAGTTTAATTACTTCTGCTGGCACTAATTTATAGCCTGTAGATTCTTGCTAATTAAGAACCCTAATCACTGTTTCAATCTTCTCCATCATACCTCTATCACCTGGTGTGATTCATACCTGCTGATTCCCTTCAGGAATTAAAGCCATATATCAGAAAGACATTTCCTAGGATAAAAGTAAACTTTTTAACTATGTAAGAGTTAAATAGAAAAGACTTATATGCCAAAATTTTACCCTTCTAAGTTTTAAACGAAGCTTCACAATTCCTATACCGTATAGAAAGTCTGCAATTCAACCTGAAAACGTTTTTGACTTCTAAAACAAAAGAACTTAAAACAACTAATTTTCATTAATGTGCTAGTTCTTCATTGAAACCAGGAAGTAAAATAGCAAAAATCTTAAATACCAAGAACACCTATGCCAAAAATCAAGAATACCAGTGCTTAACTTGCCAAGGAAGCAATATAAAAGTTTAGAAGTGGAAAAAACAATTGAACTTCAAACTTGAAGCTTCTTTTCTCTATTTATTATATTCAGTTTGTCAGTTTCTAGAAATTTCCAAACTTGTGTAGTCCTGTTCAGAGAATTATCATAGAATCACAGAATAACCAGGTTGGAAGAGACCCACCGGATCATCGAGTCCAACCACTCCTATCAAACACTAAACCATGCCCCTGAGCATCTCATCCACTCATCTTTTAAATATCTCCAGGTGGTGACTCAACCACCTCCCTGGGCAGCCTATTCCAGTGCCCAATCACCCTTTCTGTGAAAATTTTTTTCCTAACGTCCAGCCTAAATCTCCCCTGGCGGAGCTTGAGGCCATTCCCTCTTGTCCTGTCCCCTGTCACTTGGGAGAAGAGGCCATCACCCTCCTCTCTACAACCTCCTTTCAGGTAGTTGTAGAGACCAATGAGGTCTCCCCTCAGCCTCCTCTTCTCCAGGCTAAACAACCCCAGCTCTCTCAGCCGTTCCTCATAAGGCCTGTTCTCCAGCCCCTTCACCAGCTTTGTTGCTCTTCTCTGGACTCGCTCCAGAGCCTCAACATCCTTCTTGTGGTGAGGGGCCCAGAACTGAACACAGCATTCGAGGAGCGGTCTCACCAGTGCCGAGTACAGAGGGAGAATTGTGGGGTTTTTTTAAATATTGCTGTAATCAAACTTTGATAGTTTATGCAGTAGTTCCCCAAAGCTTTGCCTATATTAAAGGTTAAATGTACATTCATTTAAGCTTTGTATGTATGTTACTATACTCCTGGAATACCACGTACTGTAACTCATCCTTTGTAGCTAAGTTTCCATTTTTTCACAAACATATCTGTTACTTTAAGAAAACAGTAATAATAAAATGACAGCAAAATCAATACAGATTTTACAATAAAAGAATGTCCTAAAAGACATCAAGACTGTCATCTTTTGCCAAAATCCTTGCAATATTAGTCTCAAGGTTTTTTTGTGTAATGAAGCATTTTTAACACTTCTATACCTTTTTTGCTTAGGCAATGCTTTACATCCTATGTAATATACATGCTTATCACTGATAAGGAGTTTGAAACAAATAGAGGGGTAGTTTAAAACAGCTGTGATACGTTTATTCTACCTAGTGTGAATTGCTATTCTTATAAAGCAAAAGCACAGAAACTTCACCTGAACAAACTGTGCTGGAATTGGCCAAAATTTACATTAAAATCTCCTTACTTTTTGCAGTTTCTATTTGATAAACTTATAAATTTCCTAAGTCTATGTATTTTATAAAAGCATAGCAAGTAAAAGTAAAATGAAAAACTTTAAATGTTACTACACACAGTAAATCTAAATTTGATAACTGGAAGTGTGTTTGTTTAATTAGAACCAAAAGGTCTTCTACTGGCCATACTGTGTTGTATAATAATTTCTTACAGGACAATATTTTTAAAAATCAAACACAAAATCCTACATCTTCACATGTGCTGCAACAGAACTTCCCTAACAATCACCCAAAACAAGATGAAATAAGAGATATCTACATTTCAACAAATGTTATTACCACTTGGTAGAACTTTACTTTTCTCATTTTCAAAATTTACATAATTCTACACTACTACATGTGGGTGGAGTAGGAGTTCAAAACAAATGAGTCAATATTTTTCTCCAGGAAAAATACCATTAGCAGAGTATTCATGAGCAATCATATAATCACAGGCAACTGTCCCAGACCCATAATATATGACGACAAACACACTTTAAAGAAGTAGCTCAGAGAGAAAGCTCTCAGTATGGAAAAGCCAAGTTGTTACTCCAAAACCAATGAATTGAAGCCTGACAACTTTCCTGCTACCAATTGTAGCACAGTCCCCTGAGCTGTGAAATGAGATTATGAACATTCCTGTTCTTCCATTCTTAATTTTTTTGCCTAGTCATACCTGAAGCTGTTCACTGCAAGCACTTTCTCTCATCCTTTTAACTGAAATCTATGTTAGAGGGTTCAGTTATATTTTGCTGAAGAACAAGAAAGGCACACTAAAACCACAAATCCCTGTTGTAATGTGTTGTAAGAGTTAATACTTTAGAACTGATTAAGTCAAATTACCAAAACTACTATTTTTTTTGTTACCTCTTCTATGTAGGTATTTGTGCATTAAAAGGGTAGAAAAGACTAAATAGATTATTCTATTCTGTGAAAAGTTAAGAAATACAATCCACTAAAAAATTTCAAGTTTACTTTTGGCATGCTAAATTTGAAGAACATTTTCCTGTCAAAACTATTTGGAACATTTTGCAGTAAGTTGCCTCATGCTCCGACAGAAAGCACGCATAACTGCAGCCAGAATGATCACAGAATCACTAGGTTGGAAAAGACCCACTGGATCGAGTCCAATCATTCCTATCAATCACTGAACTGTATTCAGTACATATTCAGAAGTGGCTGTATTTGTTTCAGTGAGGATATTTTACTAACACCTTTTAAACAATGAAGTCTTAGTGCCTTGGCATAGTAAACAGGAAACACGAAAAAAAATTCCTCAAATGGCAAAGAGTCTGGATATGAGCAGTCAAATAACAACTTATTCTTACAATAAAATAAAATCAAGTCTTACTTCTCTGTCATCCTTTTCTTTACACACTTAGCCCTCCCTTTAGACCTCTGCAGCCCTGTACCCCAGTAAACACCATATTGCTGCTGCTAGTGAAAAGCCACAGTGTCTTTGCAACTGCCTTTGCATGGTCTTGGGACTGACACCTGTCAGACTTGCTTTGTGTGAACTTGTCTTGGTCTTCCTGGAGCTTTGATTTAACATTTTTTTGGTGAAAATAAGAAAATTTCTAAGGATTATGTGACTACTGCCTAATTTGCATTTGAATAATTGCATACTATAATCACACTTTTTACAGACAGAGCAACAATTAGTTATTCTCTGAAAAAGGAAATATTTGTCACCCTAGTATAATGGTGCAATGTAGAGGAATACAGGATGTCATGCATTCCTGTAAACTACAATTTTAACTTGTGACATCTTTGCTTAAATTTCATCTTCTGGCCTACCCTTGACATCCCTGTCGTTCTTGCTAGACTTATGTCAAAAGATCTAACTAACCTGAGAGAAGAGTATACGCTATTAAAGGAAAAATAAAAAAAAAGGAAACTTGTTAAAAAGAAATAAACATGATCACAAGAAAGGACCATCAGGGAGAGACAAGATTAATTACTATGAACCATATAACCTATGAACTTTGGCCTATATTTATGTGTCGCTTTAAGGAAAGATGCTGAGAGGTAGTAGCTCCATTTTCAGGGATGCTTTCATAACTCAAAGAGAAAATAACCAAGTCAAAATTATGAGTCTCTATAACCTTCACAGAGCTGACTTCAATGACTCTTTCTGGATATAAATAATGAGATACATGCACTTACCTGTAGTTTTTGCCTGCTGCAGCCCAGTGAATATGATTTTCTCTAGTCACAGGCTCTGCCCTGAGCTAACAACACAGGTCTCAGGGGTGACCTGGGCTGATCTCAGCACCAGTGGCCTGAGCTGGTTTCAGTCCCTGCCTCAGGGCCAAGTGCCTTCCCTGCCTGTGTCTGAGCTCTGGCATTGCCCTCCTAGGAAGTGGCGGAGTTAGCTGCCATCTAAGAAATAAGAGCCCTTGGGGAGGCTGACCATGAGGAAGCTGTGGGGTCATGCTCACACTCAGCTGAAAGCAGCCAGAAGGCAGCAGCGTGGGAAGAACACTGGAATAACCAGAAGCAGACTGTAGTGCTGAGAAGGGACGAGTCTAATCAACACTAAAATCCCCCAACAAAGATAAGCCCCCTGTGGTGTCCTCATGATCCCTCCGATCACCCTCCTTTCTACCTCTGCCTGAGGAAAACTGACACCTTGGAGCCAGAGGGATGCTGGAAATTGTATTAATTCAGTCTTACGTTTTCAAACTCACTTCTTGTCTTCTGATTAAATTGCTAAGATTAAAAATAGACCAGTAGTAAATCCTTGTGTCTATATATGCTACGTCCCCTTTTGCTCATAAAAATATTTAGAATGTAACTTGTTGTGTATTTATTTTTGATACAACAGAAAAAAATCTCAGGTGAAATAATTCACAATTATAATTAACATAGGATATATTTATTTTAAAAAAACCCATTTGGATTAACTTTATCACAAAATACTGCCTAGATGAAAACACAAAAACAACCCTGAATTAGAATTACATCAGCAGTAGTAATAAACTTTTACAAAACTAGGCAAGCACTACAAAATGTAACAAAATGAGTTTGGGAAAGATTTTAATGCTTCTATGGTCTCAGCAAAACATTAACTTGCCATAAGCACAGAAATACTTGTTATTCATCCTTCAGGGAGTTGTGTTCTGTATTTGACAGTGAGAGAAAAGGAACACCCAAACCCCTCAGATTACTAGTGAAATTACTCAGACTTTACACACATAAGAAAGTATTAGATATAGTCATGTCCCTAACACGAGGATGTGTTGTGCATAATTTACTGTAACACATGGGCCACATGTGTACAGACCTACCATATGCAACTAATTCTAATGCAGAATATATAAATGAAAAGTGACAAGAAAATCTGAGTGTGTTTTATTGGCCTGTATATGCTAAAGATACAAGTACACATAAATAATGAAAAAACTAGCTTTGCTGTTAGACACTTGGCTCTTGGAGAATATTAAAAATTAAAGGAATACTATACATGGAAGAGGGAAATTACATGTTTGCATATGAGCAATGTGTAGTTTGACACTAACTGGAAAACAATTGAGTTGTCAGTTCCAGTAGGTCACACTTAGTTTAGCCAAAAGGTGCTTTTGTAATTCAGTGGAGTATACTAACTTCTCTTCTGTGCTGCTTTTTAATAACTTTAAATAACTTTAACTTATTAATAACTTTAAATCCTGTGGACTAGCTAATTTAACTACTTGTCACTCACTGTAGTAGTTATAAAAGTTTCTCTCACAACAGTAGTATTTTCAAGCCATGTAAGTTATGTACTGTGTTTGTTTTAACCATGAAAGATATTACTATTTAATACACATAAACTTTCTAATGTAAATATTAGGATTTCTATTAACTGAAACTACTAACTGAAAGCACTAAGCAATAGAAACAACACAGTGATGCATAGTCTATGTGCCATATCTACCCATAGATATGAATTATCTAATCAGAACTAATCCCTGTGCAGCCTCTGTATTTTGGGCAATGATTGATGTTTTGCACATGAACACTGAAGGATCAGGGATCAAAAATTCAGTCTCTTCAAAAGACTGCTTGAATCACTAGCCTGTGACCTAGTGACTTTCATATAGACTACTTCTGATTCAAAAATGCCTGAATCCCTGTTTCCACTGGAGTTCAGCTTTGATAGGTGTGAGGAGTGCCTTTTAGGGTTTAGTTACTTCTTCACAGTAGGGATTCCAACTTTCTCAGGCTGAGAAGTGTGAATAGAAAGCTGCTCTAAGCTAGTGTGCAGAGAGACAGAAACTTTTCCTCCAGAAGCTACCCAAAGGTCTGCTCATATACTTCAGATAAATACTCCAAGTGCAGGCATTTACATAAAGAGTGGTGCCTGACATACAGCCCATGCCTAGTATTCTCTTTTGGTCATCTTTGCTGAAGCCTGATGTACTTACACATCTACTTAGTCACTTTCACCACCAAAATCTTGGTAAATCTAGCTTGCATAGACTAGCAGACACTTCTCTGTAGATGCTAAAGTGCCTAAAGGGGGTCTTGAGCTCTCTTTCTGATTCACCTTCTTGCTGTTTCCAGATTTTCTTCAATTTGCCAGCACTGAAAATATACCTGATATTTAGGGTAGGATTCAATTTATGGAATAAGCTGACCATGTTCAGGTTTGCACTTTAAAGCAGTGCCATAGACATACAGACAGATATATGTGAAAACTTAAGAAGAAGAAAACTTCTCTGTAAGCAGAATTGCAACCCCTACAGAAGAATAGTGAAAGAGTAAAGCTAAGAGAAAAGTTTCCATAAACGAGAACCCCAAATATCATGCCTGAAATCATCATTCCCTTTCCAACTGCTAAAGAAGAGAAGTACCAGGAGTTTAGCTGAGGTACAACTCCCCAGAACCTGACTTGCTATCAGAGTTCCCTTTACAAGTAGTGCATCTAACTCTGCGCATCTCACCTAAATCTTTTCATGTCTACAGAAGTAATGGAACATTTATTTTTTTCTACAGACATTAATTGTTTCTAGAAGAGTAGGCTGGAAGAGGTTGCCAAATACTTTGTTTCAACATCATTTTTACCACTGTTTTTTCCCCTCTCAAATCTTCCTGCTCTACAATTAACTCTAGTTACTACACAGAAATTCTAGTAGCAAAAGACCAAAACTTGCACTTGTTTTACTAAATTCCATTTATTTCAAAAAAATATCAAGACATAATGTTTTCTAGGCTCAAACTGGGAGCAGAATCTTCTAATTATTTCAGCTTCTTCTGAAATAGATATTACGCTGCATAAAAATATCAGTGAAAATTAAAAATCAAATCATATCTTTAGAGATATCAAATCATATCAGAGGGATCCTGAACTTCTTATGGCAAACTTCCTAAAAATTTCAGTATAGTCTCTATTTTCTCTGATTTTGTATGATTTCCTTTCATAATATAAACTGCCCTCATACCAGCAATATAAAAATTAACTATTTTATGTACATGTCATAAGTTCTGTGTTAGCAAGTACAGATGTGACACTGATTATTTTGCCAAGGCTTCAGAAATGTATTCTGGCTTTATAGATGTTTTATTTTGGCAATGTAATACCTATACAATTAAGATAAATGAGATAATCATGTGCTTATAATGTAACACAATCAAACTTTAATTGTAGATATCACACAGCCCAATAACAAGTTCCTACCCGAAATCAAACATACTAATAGATATATAAGAAGATTCTCAAAAACTCAGTAGTAGTGCAGTCATGTGAACAGTAATATTGCAGCTCTTTATTGTTTTCACACTGTGAAAGCCACTAACTTTCAATTTTGTGATGTTATTCAACACAATTTGATCAGCTATTTTCTGCCACTGAGCATAACAACAACAAAAGATATAAGACTAGTAATAAAATAAGAATTTGTTAAAGTCAACTGCCTTGTCCCATTATAGAGATGATAGGCTGAGAAAAAAAAGTCAGCATGCTAGATTCAGAACTGTCAGGCTCTATTAAGAGAAAGTAATTTTGCTCTGATTGTGCCAAAGAGAAGAAAAGAAACAATTAAACAAGGCAGTACCTTCTTCAGTAGTTTAAAATAATACATAGTTACATAAAAAGAGTTAAAGAATAAATGCTAAGTCTAAATTTTAGTGCCCACAGAAAACTTATTATTTTATCAAGCGAAAATTCACTTTCTTAATTCATTCAGTTTAAGCTCCTTGGATGTGATTCTGAGGGTGTGTTCTATGCTGCTCACACATTTTGCTTTTTAACTAAGGTATACTGATTTCTGTTATCTCAGACACCAACTTATGTCTTTCTAGCCAAAAACAAAAAATAAAGAAAAAAAAATTTAGCATACTCCCTTGTCATAATCTGTATGTGTTTTCGAAGTTTTATATTTTCTGCTATAGACTAATACTTGTGAGTATTTTGAATATAACTAAAAATGTGCAATTCTGTATTGGATTTAGATACGCAGCACAAGCAAATATATATGAAAATGAATTTCCAACTCTCTTGACATTGGGTAAAAATCAGAGGAGCCCACAAGAAGGCAGATATTGTGATGGGAGTCTGTTATAGACCACCCAGCCAAGAAGAAGCAGCTGATGAGCTCTTCTACAAACAACTGGGAGAACTCCCAAGATCGCTAGCTCTTGTCCTTGTGGGAGACTTGAAGTAGTGTTCTAACATTATTCACTAAAAAGTCCATGAATGAAAAATATCAGAAAAGAAATTCTCTTTCCACAAACTACCCAAATGTTCAACTAGATAAAAAATATTAGCAAGAGTCAGGTATTTTACATAAAACAGTTTTAATACCAGTCTAAAAGACCAAAACCCTCTAGAGATACATTAAGTACCTCATGGTTTAAAATGACTCTAAAACTCCCCTCGAATGTTTATAGAAAGTAGCTGTCATAGAACAGCTTTATAGCTGAAGAGTCCATTTTTTCACAAAGAAAGAGAAACATTCATTACAGCATCATATGACACATATAACCAAAAGAAAATTTCAAATATCTAGGCTAAACTAAAATTCCTGATGTTACACTACCAGTCACCTAAGAGTTAACGTCAGAAAATTCCCATGTAACTTTACAAAAATTTATTCTAGCCATCAAATTTACCCACAAATTAATTCAAACTAGCAAATAACATCAAAATGAACTTCCTGTATTTGGATTTTATCTGAAAAAAATGATAGATAAATATATTAGTAAAGGTAATGTTTTACTGAGCCATTTAAAAAAAAAAAAAAGAAAACAAAACAAAACAAAAAAACTAATTCCTGTTGTAGACAAATTGCCACAAAAAACCAGAACTGAAAAAAACCCCAATCTTTTAAAACAAAACAGACCATAGAAATCACAAATCAGATACAAAAGACTTATGGAGAATACCTTTCCCTGTCATCCTATAGTTAAAATCAAAACAATAGATCAATCCTCTCTTCAGGTTTCTAAGGAGCTTATTTAATAACAACTCACCATCTTGCTCATTGTTTTAATGTTAGATGAGTGTTTGTAGAATTGCAACTTCTTTCAATTTGTCCAGGCATGTATAATACTGAACAAGATAATTTCAAACTTCTGTAGAAGAAGAAATACATCTCATTCAATAACATCCATTGATTGCTGTGTGTTCATAAGCCATGCTGTATTTTTGTCTCAGCAGAATCTAATAACTTTCAGTAATGCATTATCAGCAAAAAAATATGTATGTCCCCAGATGCCTTACAAGGAAAATTATGAAAAATGAACCTCCAAAAAAAATTCAATATTTCTAAACTGTATAGACAAAATGATAGAGGCTAAGTTTGCCAATGTTAATTTGACCTTCTGTTTCCCTTAGGAATTTATAGTCCTTTCAGAGAGAAGCAAACACAGCTACTTGGGCTACTCAAAAAGGTCATGTATTTATGTTATGACAGGCATTGATTACACTATTTTGATAAGTCAGCTAATGAATAGCAGTAAAAACTAGCTGGCGGTGGAAGTCTGCCAAGATTCTATTTAGAAAACCACATCCACATATATCAAAAACTCTTTACAGATTAATGAAAAGAAAAAAATAATATATTTGCAATGCATTAATTATGCTTCAAAACTAAATTTTCCAATTAAGTGGAAACAAATGCACATTGCTTCACCACATATTCACATTTTTTTTGTATATAATAACTCCTTGTTTGAAAGGGTGTCATGGTTTAGCCCCATCCAGTCAAATACAGCAGCTAAAACTGTGCAGTTGAGTGTCCAAAGTCCCTTCACTCCCCATGCTGCAGGGAAAGGGGAGAGAGAAATGAGAGGCAAAAGACTTATAGGTCAGAAACTAAAACTACAGCTTTAATTAAATGATAATAATAATAATAATGAAAATAATTAGAAAGTCATAAAATATGTACAAAAATACGAGATCGTGCCCCCACCTGTTGATGACTATACATCACCACAAATGCTGCAGAGCAGACACGAGGGAATGTGTTCATGGCCAGGAGGGAGCTGGACTCAAAAACTAGATTTAGGAACACACAAATCCGGGATCAGGAGCAATCAGACAGACAAGGTCCTCACTGGACGTTGGCCATCGCAGAAGAGCATGAGACCCTCATGATCTCTCAATTCTATACCAAGTATGACGAACATGGGATAGAATGCTCTGTTGATCAGTTTAGAGTCACCTCCTTGGACATGCGGCTCCTTTCCCACCACCTCAAAGATGGCCTTGGTTAAGTATAAGCATTGGCCTTTTTCATACAAGTGCTCTGCGTTATCACTTTTAGAGAAGAACACTGTCTCAAAAACATGCAGTTAGTTTTCAGAGAATTAGGTTATTTACAGCAACTGAGTTAGTCACAAAACTGACTCTAATTTACCTCACACTACAACAAAGGGAAATGGAAGCTAGTAAAATTCCCTTAAGGAAAGAAAAACAAACCTAGTATTTTTTAATCATATTCAGAAATTTGGCTGATTATTCAAACCTTCTATGTGCTATTACAATCGTGCAAAAATATCAAGTACACACCATGTAACAGAAATATATTCCTGTGCTTATGATCTAAATCATCCCAGTGATTCCATGCCACCCCATAATAAATGGAAATAAACAAAGGTCCCAAGCACAATTAGTCATTTCAAGCTTTGGGACCTTCAATGTTTTTTGTGAGTATAGACACTACTTTCAGTAGAGACTAGATATGTCTTTGAAACACACAAAAAAACCCCAAAATCCTGCATGGATGCCATTTTTGGCAGATAGACAGTGCACCAACTAATTTTAAATCATTACTCTACAGACCACTGTACTTCACAGGACAGATTCAAAAGTGTGAGCATCTACAAATGTAGGCATCACCTGCATCCTGATATGCATTTACTAATTTAATAAAGGAATTTTTGTGATCCCTTTGTAATCCCATATAACTCTATGAAATTATAATACAGTTGTAAGTACTGGCTGCCTCATAAAAATATTAATTATTTAGTTGTAAAGTAGACTGCATTTTACATGAATTATGGTATCCTTTAACTCTTGAGGGCCACAGAAATTAAGGTCTGCTTAGGCAGAGCTTTTTATATTAATTTCAAACAATGGCATAATCTTCCTCTTGTTCTTCTTTACCTCCATCCTTATGCATTAATATCCACTTAACTTCTTTCTTTGTTCAGCCCTCCACTTAACACATACTTAGCTCTACGGCCTTCATATACACCACTTTCTAGTATCATCTTCAGAGGCAACCACAAGAGCCAAGCTCCAGCTATGCATACTGCCTAGCTGCAGAGCATCTGCAGGAGATTGACCGCCTCCAAGACTCAGCCTTGTCTCCAATTAACACATTCTTAAATCCTGGAGAGAACACCATCCATTCACCTAATACGGTTTCCACCACAGCATGTGCAATTAACAGTTTTCAGTTTGTACAGTCAAGATGCATTTATCCAACAAAAACTTGAATGTAAGCATGGCCAAACCTCCCAGTCAATCAAAGCACACAAGAAAACACAGCAAGGAAAGCCAACTCTGCACCAGGTTTTCTACAGGCAATTATTTCAGATGAAGGACATTGATTAGCAGACCACACTGCTCTTGCTGCATCTGCACTGGCTGACCACCCAGAACACGCCACCACTGAAATATGCAGAACCTGCCTGATATGAAGAGGGCTACGTGTACTTCCACCAGGTCACAGTAAACATCATTGTGGAGAGAACACCAAGACAGATTAAAATTGAGCAGCTGGGAATACTCTAGCACTTGCAGTGAGACAGCATGGGCAGCCAAACACTGAAGGGAGTTTCACAGTCTTCATGTCCACATCCTGCCTGGGCCATGGTGATTTTGATTTCTCCTCTTATTGCTGACAGCATACCTTCACAAGCTGGCCTGACAGGAAAAATATCTGAACAGGGACCAAGGAAGCTCCTTATATAGACAGTAGCTAAAATAGTCAAAGCAGCATAGAATCATAGAATCATAGAATAACCAGGTTGGAAGAGACCCACCGGATCATCAAGTCCAACCATTCCTATCAAACACTAAACCATGCCCCTTAGCACCTCGTCCACCCGTGCCTTAAACACCTCCAGGGAAGGTGACTCAACCACCTCCCTGGGCAGCCTGTTCCAGTGCCCAATGACCCTTTCTGTGAAGAATTATTTCCTAATGTCCAGCCTAAACCTCCCCTGGCGGAGCTTGAGCCCTACTGCCAGCAGCAGTAGGAAAGGAGTGGAAGCATTTGCTTGGAAGGTCCTTGGGAACAGTCACTATTGTTAACTGTAATAAAAAGGAAGGGCATCCTTCTCAGAGCAGGATGTGTTAAACAGGTTTTTTCTCAAAGCAAACCTTCAGCTATCAGAGGCACCATTTCTGGGCACCAAGAAAGAGTTGAGCATGTGGCTCCAGGCCTTGTGAACACCGTAATTAATCAGAATTTTGTCAGGTAAACCACATCAGCAAAGCAGGTGGGTATCCTCACATGATATATGTCCAATACATCTATGTCCCTGGAGAAAGAAAATACCAGAATTCTGGGACATATAAACCTCAGACAGGTAGAAGACACTGTCAGTGATCCATAATGCTATGAGCGGACATGGGATTATCAAGGCTGTTTCTGCAATGCCTTCAGCAAGGCTGTCATGAGTCCTGAGACATCAGCCAGGGAAAAGTATTATATAGAGAATGAGCTGTAATGACAGTGATAACCATGCAGACCTACTGCAAAACCGCTGTGCTATGGACTGGCACAAGCCTGGTTATGGCTAGTTTCCAGAGCACAATTCCTTTCTGTTTCTGGGCTCCAATTCAGAACTAGGAACAAATGTGCAACTTCCCCAATGTCAAGGGCAATTCATCATAAAGATCCACAAAGGTTATCTTGGCCATTTGAAATTATCAGTCAATGGATGGTTATCTCGTGTCTGATCCCACAGGGTTTACTGGCAATATGGACAGCCCATAACATAAAGTTTTATGGTTCTGGGCCAGCCTCTTAAGCGATCAGCGTGACCCATGAGATAAATTGGGCAGATAGCAGCAGAGACATCTATCTGGCGGTCTTGACTCCTGCTCCACCTCTTGTCCTTTTCTTTCATTGTTAATATCAGTTTGGTTTATAGTAAGGTTGTAGTAGTCAAGAGGATGCCAAGCTGCAACAGTAATCAGATTTCCTGAAAACCGTACAAAGTTTCCAGGGTTGTACAGAGCAAAGGTGGGTGGATCAAAACCAGCACACTTGAGAAAGGCTTATACCAAGTCTTGTAGGACTGGTAGCACCTCTAAAAGCATCAGTCTGACTTCCACTGAAGAAATATCTGAACCATTCTACAGAAACTATGAATCTGAATAATGAACAAATACTCCAGTATGAGACACTATCACTGGCATAATATACTTCTAGGTTATACTTCTAAGTATGCAAACCAAGCACAGCCACAAATTCTAGGTGAACCTTTAACTGCATGTGCATTCCCCATGCTCCAGCGATCCCCACACTTTTTTTGCTAGAAGTGTATTTATCCAACACCACTAATTCCTCTCCTCACAAGTCAAAGCAAAAGTAAATTCAGAAGGCAACAGTTACAACAGGCCTGTGTTCTATTATTAGCTCTGCGTAGACCTCCCATGGACAACTCACTTGTATATATTGTAGTTTATGGTCTCAAAGTGTTGTAATAAAGAAAAAGATGCACACCAACCTCAAAAGGTAAGGTGAATATTATTTCATTCATTATAAAGTATTCTAAATTCTTCAAAAGATAAATGCTGCAGAAAGATATTATATTGCTATGAAACAGTCTACACAGGACAAACGTTGACAAAGGACAGAGAGGATTATGGCCTTCAAGTAAATAATTTTCATTTTTGATCTCGGCATTTTTATGGACCTTATCACTGTAAGGTCTGAACAACTTGCAAATACTAATTAACTGAGCCTGTTTAATTATTCTCCGTGCTTACACAAGGGAAGCCCTAGATCCAGTCCAATCTAAGCTCTCCTTTAACAATAGATGAGTCAGAAGGAAGGAAGGACAAGGCACAGTATGAAATGTTGATACTCACTGACCTAATACATTCTTCCAAGAAGGCTGTGGGAAACAGAGCAACCTCTAAGTTATCTGAACTCATACACAAGGTCTCATGGTGCCATATATGAAATATTTATAAGCCTCTCAGCAGTGGGTCCAAATGCCTTATACTGTGTGTATAACCAATAAAGCTTAAACTTGTAAAACAAGCAACATTAACATATTCAAGGCCCATTCTCTTAAATTCGAGACTGTTTCTTCAAGTATTTGTAATAAAGAATCGAGGATTTAAAATCAAAAAACCACAGCATTATAGTTATAAATCTATCTATCATATAAAGATAATTCTTGCTAGTAGCAAGACTACCAATCTGCCTGATTCTTCTTGTACATGGTTCACTGAAACTATAAAGTAAGCACTGGTTCAGTCATTCTGTTTCATTAAGCTGCTGAAAAAATCTCTAAGTTCATATAATATGAAAATTATCAGGTGAACTACAACAATGCTTAAAGTCCTCAACCGTTCTGTTCTAGCTTTTTAGGGAAAAAAAAAACCAAACAACAGAGAGATTTAGCTATCTTAAGAATGGAGATTTTCTATCTATAGAGAGCTTTATTATTGTATTACTTAGGAAAAAGTTATATGGTATCTACTTAGCCAGTCAATATGCATCTTCAGAGAAACATAGATTATTTAAAAAATTTATCAGGTCTCATCTATTTTTTGTTCTAGTTTGGTTTGGATTTGCAACAGTTGAAAGCCTGTCTCTTCCCTCTTTTCAACAATAAGAGACTGATCTATAAACAACTTTAGTGTCGTGCCAAACTGCAGCTAACATTTCAACTAGCAGTAGGAATCAGTGATGAAATATAATACCAGATACACTCATTTTAAATGCTGACTACATGGGCTGGTCTCACCTGTCTCTTTGAACAGAGATACTTCCTTTTCTCTGCTATTTCTGACCTTCTTATTCAGATACCCAAGGCAAGTACAGTTTAACTGATCTGCCCATATCTTGCCTTTGTCTTGCTTTTATGATATAACTGCCTATTTTTAGGGCACAGCCTTTGGTGACAGAAACATTGTTCCGCAGGCCATAACTAATATAAAACGTCATAATCATATGAAATAATGTCAGAGAAAAATAGGTATGATAAGCGTGGAATACAGTACTTACTAGGCCAAAAGAAGTAATGTAACGTTACTGAGTGATTTTATTCTAGATATATTTTCAGTTTCAATGCAATACAAAAGTTAAACAAATACTTTTTGCTCTGGAACGAGTCCAGAGAAGAGCAAAAAGCTGGTGAGGGGGCTGGAGAGCAGGTCTTATGAGAAATGGCTGAGAAAGCTGGGGTTGTTTAGCCTGGAGAAGAGGAGGCTGAGGGGAGACCTCATTGCTCTCTATAACTATCTGAAAGGAGGTTGTAGAGAGGAGGGTGCTGGCCTCTTCTCCCAAGTGACAGGGGACAGGACAAGAGGGAATGGCCTCAAGCTCTGCCAGGGGAGGTTTAGGCTGGACATTAGGAAAAAATTCTTCACAGAAAGGGTCATTGGGCACTGGAACAGGCTGCCCAGGGAGGTGGTTGATTCACCTTCCCTGGAGGTGTTTAAGGCACGGGTGGACGAGGTGCTAAGGGGCATGGTTTAGTGTTTGATAGGAATGGTTGGACTCGATGATCCGGTGGGTCTCTTCCAACCTGGTTATTCTATGATTCTATGAAGTTCCAGATACAGCTCAACTAAGCACAGAAACAGGAACTGAGGGATTGATACACATCCTTGCAACACACAAAGAGCTTTGAAATGACTTTTGTATGATATGGCACAACACTGAGAATTCAATACTACCTTTGCTAAAGTGCTGAGAAACAGAGGGCCTCTTCTTCCCCCCTCATCTTCCTCAAAAGCCTATGTCCATACATTAAAAAAATGGAAATTCTTCATGAAACAAAAATACCAGCATGCTGGATGCTAGTGTGCAGCCTTCTCGCCTACAAATCCCTACTTACAGAATCATAGAATGGGTTGAATTGGAGAGGACCTCAAAGATAATCTAATTCCAACCTCCCTGTTACAGGCAGGTACAGCTCCAACTAGATCAGGCTGCTCAAGGCACCATCCAGCCTGGCCTTGAACACTTCCACAGAGGGGGCATCCACAACTTCCCTGGGCAACCTGCAACAGTGTCTCATCACTCTCATCATCAAGAATTTCTTCCTAATGTCTAATCTAAACCTTGCCCCTCCAATTTAAAGCCATTCCCCCTTGTCCTGTCACTACATGCCCTTGTAAAAAGTACCCTCCAGCTTTCTTATACTACCCTTTCAGGAACTGGAAGGCTGCTATAAGATCTCCCCAAAGCCTTCACTCCTCCAAGATGAAGAACTCCAACTCTCTTAGCCTGTCCTCGTAGCAGAGGTGCTTCAACACTCTGATCATCTTTGTAGCCCTCCTCTGGACCCATTCCAACAGTTCCATATCCTTCTTATGTTGGCGACTTCAGAACCAGACACAACATTCCAGGTGGGATCTCACGAGAGCGAAGTAGAGGGGCAGAATCAGCTCTCTCAATCTGCTGGGCCACACTTCTTTTGATGCAGCCCAGGATACGGTTGGCCTTCTGGGCTGCCAGTGTGCACTGCCGGCTCTTGTCAAGCTTCTCATCAATCAGCACCCCCAACTCCCTCTCTGCAGGGCTCTCAATCATGTCATTCCCCATCCTATATTGAAACTGCAGATTGCCCCGACCCAGGTGTAGGACTGTGCACTTGGCCTTGTTGAACCTTATGAGGTTCACACTTTGAGCACCATAAACAGACAGCTATCTCTCAACAAAATTTAAAGCACTGTTTTACCAAGTCACATAATCTGGCTTTGGGGTGGGATTGTATGCATTTCTGAAGATACACTCTAAAAGCAAGGCTACCCCTGAGGTGAAGTTACTGGAGGGTTGCAGGGCAGGATAAGCAGCCAAAACAAGAAGCTTTCCCCATGCAAACACATAGCCATGGTAAACAGTAAACTGATCATTTTACTGCATTGTTCTGGCTAGTTTGAGTTGAAAGCTGGGCAGGACACTGCCCCTACAACAAACTGTAACACACAAAGGTGGCTATCATGCCCATATGCCCACCAGAGACTGTTTCATACAAGGGATACCCAAGACAAGAGAAGGATGAGCAACTACTAAGCTTTGGACAAAAGACTGTTCCTGCTCCTTAGTAATGACAATATTGCTGTTGTTTGGTATATTACTCCTCAGGCTTTTTTCCAGTTCAGAAAATATTGCACTCTAAATTACAAAACCCTTACCTCCAAGTAGGCCGTTTACCTGAAAAACTACAGCCTTACCTTCCATTAAAATCAAACAGGTGCAAACCACATTATCTGCTGGTCAAATTTGGTTAGTAAGCATTTTCATCTGGAATTATTTACTGGAAATTAGTTTTTTAAATGATATAAAATAACAGGGCTCCCTCAGTTCTTTGATTGAATACCAGTGGTAAAATAAGAAAGTGGAAACTTTGGCAATGCTCCATTCCAACAACTTCTAATCTTATTTCCACTTTATGAAGAGACGACTACCAGTTCACATGTATACAGTGAAATTGTTTGTGAGGATTAGCTTACAAAGAGGATGACAAACTCTGCCTCACTCTCTCCAATCGGTTGCATTAAATGCAATTAGTATTCTGATCCAACATAAACCGACCAGATCTTGCTGACAGATAGTAGCAGTATCTTCTATATACGTTATGACATTGACTATCCTTGTTTACAGTATCTGACAAGGTAAAGGTAACTAAAAGAAGGCTGACAAGCTTTGTATTTCCATGACAGCACACAAGGACAGATCCTGTTATACTTCATGTACGTGTTCACAGCTGGCACACTGTCAAGGGGCACTGTAATATGAATTAAGGTCAGCATATGAATCACAGTGTCAATGTGTACACAGTAGGACTCTTAAAAACAGATGCAAAGGCTCGTGTCTTCCTACCACTATATGCACAGATAACCAAATTTACTACTCCATACTTTCCAAAAACAACCATAAGATCAGCAAAAATAACAACAAAGTGCCCTTCTGTGCCTGACACTGGCCTCTGTGAATATATTTTTTCTTAAAACAAAGAGTAAATAGGTACCATTCCGAGATTATTAATTTTCAAATCCATATATACAAAGATCCTTCCCCATTTGCATCATCCTTCCTGTGCAGTATGGAAGAACCGGGCTGCCAGCAATTCTTTCAGATTTTCCAGGCAATTGATAGGTTCTTTGCTGACATCTCAGCAGCTGCCCTGCCAGTCCGAGTCCCTGGCAGGAGAAGCACAGCGGCCATGGGAAGCGGACCTCTGTGGTTTAGAGCAGTAGTCAACGTCCTTGTCCCCTGCATGGAAGACCCTGGATACTCGGGCTCCCTGGGACTGAAGTCAGCTTTTCTATCATAATTAAATGAAGAAGGAGGATAATCTCAGTTTAATATCCCGGAGTAAGTTTTTACTGTTAGCCATTAAATAAAAGGAAGCCTCCAGGGGAGGCGAATCTCTAACCCTATTGATTTAATAGCAATGAAGCAGATCTTCATAGGGTTTTTTGCACCTGCTGGTGTTTTGCTGCAGACTACTGGCACAGCAGCACAGGTGGCTGCCTGCTTCACTGGGAGCTTGTGGAGTGTGAGCCAGCCCATCTTTAACCCACCTGTGCTGAAGAAGGGACGGGGCGGGGACAGGCAGGAGACAGGGTGATGGCTAACCTCTGCTCTTTCATCAGGCAAAAAGGAGCTGCCAAACTGAAGACCATCAGGCAGTTTAGATTAAATTAACCCCACCTCTGAAGGGCAGACTTTTCTTCTTTCTGCTCAGCGAGCAGCGTTAATATGCCAGCTATATTCCAGACTTATTCAAAGCCTAGTCCTATATAAACTAAACACATTGAGTATTTGGCAATATTTCTTATTTAAAAACATGTCATTTGTGTTAATATCACTTTCTTCTGACTGGAAATAGTTTACACTACATTGAAAACCCTATTCCATTGACCCAGAAGCAGAGTAAATTGAAAAAATTAATGAAATGTTGAAATAAATGACTTTTCTCCCTCTATTAAGCACGCTGAATTTAGAAAAAAAAAATCCAGATGTACAACACAAACTGTGGAGCATGCTCTTCGTAACATTAATAGATGAAATAATTGAAGGAAAACATGCTAATTCTAAGTGGAAATGGACTTAAATGTTAAAAATTGAAGATAACAGCACAGTAATGATTATATGGGAACGTCTATTTCCATACTTTTCTATTTTTGCATAATCATACCATTTAATAAAGCTCCAGAAAGGTACTGTGCAATGCAAATTTTAATTTATGCAGCATGTAATTCAGCTGTAGTTGGAGACAGTCTTACTTCTGAGAGGATTACAGCACAATATTATTTTAATGTTGCTCCACAAAGACATTAATTAAACAGTATATCAATAAGTTCAAAGCTGGTTGAATTTCAGGCCCACAAAGTTTTCTAGTTATCTTTCAAAATGTCTTTTGTAGACATTTATCAAATTCTGCAGGTTTGCTTGCTGAAACTGATAAATCTTATTTACATTTAAGGAATTTTAACCCAGCCTGCTCAGTGACTCAGAGGAGCAGTGTTTAGATCAGTTGCACAGCTCTCCAACCTGCGCAGAACTTCTCCCTTTTCAAGCTCTTACTACTCCTGCCAGAATTAGTCTGTGTATCCATTTTCCATGAGCCATGTCTGTGTCAGAGAAACACAAGCCAGAATCTTGTCAGCTGAACTCGCTACTTGCTGTCTAAGCGCTGTTACTGTTTCAACCACTGAGCAGAATATTTTGATTCCAAGGATAAGATTTATAGCATCTCAAGTTAGTAAATAATGAAAAAGTCAAAGAATATACAAATCACACTTGCAGGCTTGAGACTCCATAACAGTTTCACTTTGTTTTTTTTTCATCAAAGGCTTCAGCAGAAAAAACTCTGTTTAAAAGGCATAAAGATATTTTCAGCTTTTGCTGCAGCATTTCAGAAACACACATTACAGTAAAAAATCACAGCCTAAAATAGAAACCCTTAATCAGCGATTACTGTGAAGCAATGTAAATACTGATGTATTTACAGATGAAAAGAGGTCACACAACTCAGCCAAAATACTCCATTTTCAGAAAATTACAATTCTAGGTTAGTTTGTAGTATTAAAACACCCTGTAAATTTACAGTCAGATTATAGGCAGCTAGGGTACACTGCCTTCTCCACTAAAATATGTACTTCCATATAAATCAAGTTTATAGTTTGCACTGTGCTCTAAATGTGTTAAGTCTGTTCCTTTTAAAAGTGTATTAACAATTTTGAAAGGAAGATAGAAGACACCACTTATAAAGCACATGCCTTCAAAATCCTCCTGAGGGCAAATGATACAACGAAAGGGCCAGCAGAAGTAACACTTTCATCACTCTCTCTGGCACAAGGGACCAAGACAGAATTTTGAGATTGGTCCATAGGATAATGAATGTACTACATGAAAGAATTAGAGATGGAAAATAGCTGTCAGGAAAACTGTGTTTTTCACTTTGCTCAGTGTTGTTCATATGAGTTCATAGCCTTAAATACTGCAGTGAATTTCAGGATTAGAAATCTCAGAATCTCAGACCATCCAACTTATATGGGCGCTGAATAAAATCTGAATCCTCTCCTTGATATACAGTTTAGTTTAGAGTGGAGCCATGGTTCACCCAGAAGAATGATGAACTACTGTTAACCTTTCAGTGAAATTAAGTCAGGCAAGTGGTTCCTATAAAAAATGCAAACTAGAGTTTCCACCATACAACTGCACTAGTCTTCCACTCCAAAGGCAGTAAAATGTTACTGTTTGCTGATCTGAAAGAACATTGTGATGTACCTTTACAAATGAAAGAAGAGGAAACATGAAACAATCCTCCCTAGGAAACAACATATATTTGGGACTCTAATTTAACCTATTCAATCGCTAAAAAAGTTTTGATTGTTGTTTTTTAATCATGACAGATATTTCATGAGTAATCTCATGCTTTTCTGTCACAATTTATGTTTAATAATTACGACTTTATTTAGTAGGATCTCTCAGGGCTCAAATTTATAGGTGTTCTTAAATTTTTAAAAAAGAAACATGCAAACCTCTTCTCCTGCACCCTGATCATCTGTTTACAGTGAAAATATTTAAAAAATACAAAGCCAAATTGAAAATCCAGAACACCAATACACTGGAAAATATACAGTCAAATTTGCAAGATGCTAAGCTTTTCTTTCCAGATATAAAAGCCATAGCAATTCTAAACTGCATTTCTCAAACAGCAGGTATCAAAAAGAAAGAAAAAATTGTTGTGCAACTGTCAGAGATCAAATAACCCCATTAATTCTTCTGATGATATTTTTCCTAAACCAACTAAGTGAAAATCGTCTCACATTTGAAGTGGTTTTATAGCTACAAACAGGAAGACAAAATACAAGCTATAAAATTGGAGGTGACCTATTAAATATTAATTGCCATAGCTAAACCAACCACTATGAGTTCAGTTCTGTAAACCAAACAACAACAAAAGAAAAACTTTTTTTTATCTAATTATGAAAGCCTTGAACATTATTTTTAACATACAAGTCCTAAAAAAATAACCTAGCTATACAAGTTATATTACTTTTGATTGAGTCTTCAGAGACACAGGCATCCATTTTAATTTGGAAAATTTGGACAGCTCAAACCCACATCAGATCTTAAATATTGCTTTTGGGGACGGTGCTTTTTTTATGTGCAAAATAAAATGTTACTGCAAATGTGGTTACTGAATTCTTTTTATTGTACATCTAAATTAGAAACTGAAAAGAATTCTGAGACACAAATTTCAGAGGCATTGTTAATAGAGAAAAAGCTGAAAATACAACATAGGAAGAAACCGAATGCCTTTCTCATGATGGGTTTAACAGAAGTGGGATGAGAACAATGAAGTAGAAAGCCAAGTAGGCAGGAACTAAAAATAATTGATATGAAAAACTTGGGAATTTACTAGTTGGAAATGACAGAGGAAGAAAAAGGAATAAAATGATGAACTGATGACATCTGTATACTGTATACTATCAGTTACAAGGCTGTGAAAGGACAACTGCTGTCCTAACATGCAAACAGGAGAGGTACTGATAAAAAGAGGGAGGCAAGTATAAGCATTATTACTCAACATCACTGCAGGGCAGTTAAAATTCAGATTATATCTTTTCAAGCCACTGTTTGTGGGAGAAAGGAGTAATCACAAGTGTACTGCAAGTACGCATTCCAAAGTAATGCTGGAAAAACGACTTACTTTCTTTAGTGCATCAAAATAAAGGTTAATAAGGAATATGAGTATGTTCATAAATTCAGCAAGGACAAACAGTGGCAGGAGGGAAAGCACAAAATAACAAATGAATACATGCTACAAATAAAGCAAGGCTGAAAAAAAAAAATCCGATTTCCCTTAATAAAAGGAATGAAATTTTGAAACAGATCATGCTAGGAGTAAGGGGGTAAAAGACCTTCCACAAACTCAGTTTATAGACATTATATAATTCAGTTGACTGTTATGGTCTATGATTGAAGTTCAGTGCTTAACTTGAAAAACTTAATCAGATAAATAAAAGTTGGTAAGGGGAAAAACAGAGATCTAAAGGACTTGAGCAACAGAACAATTGCAGAGCTGATCAAAAAGCAGATGGAACCTACAGTGTTCAAGACTATTACCTTTTCATTTATAAGGAAACACGTAACATATTGTTAGGGCTGATGCAGCTTTTTGCCAGCAAATGCTTCAGTCTGCAAGCTCAGAAGTTACCATTACTAACTGATAGGCTGCAATTGTCTTTGACTAGTTGACAGAGGTATAATTATTCTCCATCTTCCACCTCTTGTTACAAACCTCTGAAAAACAAAGTTCCTTAAAACTAGTAACATATACTAATAAGCATTTAGCCAGTATATTCAAGGCCCTTTCATACTGCATTTATGAAATGTTCTTCACCTTAATATTCACAGTATATGTACACCTAGTACCAGAACACAAACATGCACTTTACTATATTTTCATTATATTGAACATTAAAGGATATATAACTAAGAGGTTTTTTTCCTGTACAAACTATGAAAAGCTTGGGTTCCAAAATATAACTAAAGCTTTCATCACTTTTCAACTAAAGATTCAATAAGCACACAATTTATGTGGTCACAATTCCTATTTTCATCCAAAATCCAAATCATATTCATTATATACAACTGAAAATCAAAAGCACGTTCCATGTACTGAAATGCAAATGAACATGTATGCAATCTTTCTTACAAGTACAGCACACCCACACTGCTGGCAAGCAGTCACTCTTGCAGCTAAAACAAAATTTGGTCAAACTTTCATCCATGAATGTGCATTTAAGTCTGTCAAACCTTAGAACTGTATATAAGCTTTACAAAGCTCCAGGACAGCTGGGATTGTGATCCAACTGAAATACAAAATCTTTGTAGCAGACAGGTGAGGGAAAGACAACTACTATTTCACCAGATATGTGTAAAGATTCATTACACACATCTGTTCACAGACACCTTCTGAGATACTTGCAGAATTTAAAAAAAAGTACACGCTGCTCTAGCTGGATGGGTTAGAAAAGAGTTCTACTTATTGATTTACCAGCAGGACATCATGGCACTATGAAATGTCATTTTAGAAGAGAAATAACTGCACACTATGGAAATTATCCCACAGCAGGACAATGGGTTTCATAGACATAGCAGCCTCTATTCTGCATATAGGAATACAAAGGGCACTTTATATAGGCACTTTTATATAGGATTTTTATATATATATAAAAATATTTTTATATATATTCTATATATTTTTTATATAGGATTCAAGCATGACAATAGCTAAAATATAAGCTCCCCTATTAAATTCACAAATACAGTAAAGTATTACTTTACCTTTGGGGGTGCAAGTCATACTGCTGTAACATCACAGTAAGCAATGCAGAAAGAGGAAAAAGCAGTTTAAACATGCACAGTTTGGTCCTGATTTCTACAATTTGTTTTAAGACCACACCTTTTCACTACTACTGATTGTCTCCTTCTGTCTGACACTTATATTCTATATCATGGCAACACCATCCATTGCTGTAGATTGATTACAATGTCCCATATTCAACGTTATTCACTGGCTGGAGCATCAAGTGGAAGAAAGGAAATTGGAAAGGTGGTGAAAGTATTAGTTTATAAGTACCCTGCAGTGGTATTACCTTGCTTTTCCAGAAGCATCCCAAGACACTTCACAAACTCCCATCCACACAAGACAACTTTGTACCTTTCTAATACATCCAGAAGCTACTAAAACACAACAGACTCCTTATTGTATACAACTTAAAGAAGGAGGACCTGTCGCTGATGACATAGAGAAAGCCCATTACAGTACTCAGTGCTACCTCTCTTCTTTCAGATTCCTGTTCTATCTTTCTTCAGAAGTGGTGTTTTCAGCAGCACAGATTTTATTTCCAGAAGTAGTGACATCAAGCAGTGCCATATCAATCATTCTAAGTGCAGGACTCAAGTTCTTTTCAGCTGCCAGTCCAGATTGAGCTTGTTCAGGACTCATTACCACTCCCATAAAGTAATGCACATGGTCTTTAAAAAACAAGTCTGCCATATAATATACAAAATAAAAGAGTGTGTCACTGCATGCTAGTATTCTTGTGCTGCATTTATAATACTTTTAAGTAGCTCTCTTACCGCTAGACCAGCTAAAAAAGCAGATAAAATGTCAAGGACCTCCAGGCACTTATGTCCCTGCCTGGCACACTCTGCCCATGGCCCAAGACCCCATTCCACCCCCAGGGCTGTCAGCTCCCACCCTAGTGATGCTGCAGCAGGGCCCATCTCCAGCTCCCCACAGCCCTGCTCTGCCTGGCCATGTCCCCAGGGAGGTGCCTGATGCCCAGGGCTGAGGATGCCCCAGTGACTCTGGATGTCCTGCTCCTGGCTGTCGTGGGACTGCCATGCTCCTGGGAGCCCCAACATCCCTGGCATCCCAACCCCAGGGAAGCGTCAGCCCTTACAGTGCCTCGACATACAAAAATGCAGAAGATGGATGTTAGCTTAGGGCATGCAAGGAATACTTCCTAACAGATTTTGCACTCTAATGAACAATTTAATTAACATCTCTGTCATAAAGAAATAAGCTATGTATTTGCCAAGACTTTTGAAAACAAACACAAAGTTAGACTTCGTAAAGTAGCAATTAGAGATGGATGATTTTCAAAAACATTCAAGATCGACAACAGCAGCAACTGTGTCTTGAAAATGCTTCCAAGAACCAAATGTTTACATAAAAATGGATTTAAAAGCCGAATTTTTATCTTACTATTCCCCAGTTTTCTCCCACTGGACAGAAGTTTGCCAGTGACCTCCTTCAAAACTGTCAGAAATTGTACTGCTGAACAACAAGGTGTCCTTCTTTGAATGCCTTCCCTACCTTATATGAAGAGGAAATCACTTATTTTTAAATTAGGAAAAAAAAAATCCATAAAATTCTCCCTTACACAATTATCTTTCAGTAGGAAGATAAGCAACACAAGAAAGATATTAGTAGCAATACTGAATGCATTCGTATGAACGGCACTCCCAAGAGAGATAGCAAGTCTCAGGCAACTATAGTGCATGATCAAGAGCTTCATGGATGCTGCACCTAAACAATGACATGCATGAAATTTGCTTTCAAAAACCCTGAAATATCATTCAATAGTAATCCTTGGCAAACTTTCATAGAATCATAGAATCACCAGGTTGGAAGAGACCCACTGGATCATCAAGTCCAACCATTCCTATCAAACACTAAACCATGTCCCTCAGCGCCTCATCTACTCGTGCCTTAAACACCTCCAGGGAAGGTGACTCAACCCCCTCCCTGGGCAGCCTGTTCCAGTGCCCAATGACCCTTTCCGTGATTTTTTTTTTCCTAATGTTCAGCCTAAACCTCCCCTGGCAGAGCTTGAGGCCATTCCCTCTTGTCCTGTCCCCTGTCACTTGGAAGAAGAGGCCAGCACCCTCCTCTGCACAACCTCCTTTCAGGTAGTTGTAGAGAGCAATGAGGTCTCCCCTCAGCCTCCTCTTCTCCAGGCTAAACAACCCCAGCTCTCTCAGCCATTCCTCATAAGACCTGCTCTCCAGCCCCCTCACCAGCTTCATTGCTCTTCACGGGACTCGCTCCAGAGCCTCAACATCCTTCTTGTGGTGAGGGGCCCAGAACTGAACACAGGATTCGAGGAGCGGTCTCACCAGTGCTTAGTACAGAGGGAGAATAACCTCCCTGGACCTGCTGGTCACACCGTTTCTGATACAAGCCAAGATGCCATTGGCCTTCTTGGCCACCTGGGCACACTGCTGGCTCATGTTTAAAACCACTATTGGTCCATTGACCTCAGAAACGCTGGGAAAGCAGAGGAAGAGCAGTGAAGGCAGTATTATATGCCGTTTTGATGCTACAGTGATGTGGAGTAGGGCTCCCGCAGGATGTAAGCACAAGATGATGTCAGAGGCAGGGAAAGTAAACACAAGGCACAGTCAGTTAGTGGCTACTGAAGCAATACAGCCTAAGTATTTGGGTAGAATCAGCATAACAAGGGGAAAAAAAGGAACACGTATCTCACATATGTAAAACACCCTTGTATGAGGTACAGACTCAAAGGTGGCCACAAGCAGGTATAAAACAATGGCTGCAGCCCCTTCAAGGACAGCAGTCAAGAAAGAACTGTGAGAGAGAACTGTCCCAAACCACACTTCTCCACTGACTGAGTGTCCCCAGCAGGTCATCCCTCCTCTCTGGAAGAGAGCAAACATTACTTTTTTATTTGCTATTCAAATCATTCTGCAACTGCAACTCAGCGATCATACACAAAGTACGATCTTTACAATTTAATTGGGTTAAGTATGTTAGGATTTCAAAGAGCTCTGTGTGTTTATGCTTTCTGCTCCAGCCTTCCCACCTGACAAAATGACTGATACCACAGCAACTACTCAGAATAAATGGAGACATAATAGATGAATGCAGCATGAAAATGCAGGAAAGTTATAGAATCTCCATCATCAGAGGTCTTAAAGCAGAGCAATGGTTTAGAAGTACCCAGTTCTGCTGTGGGCTTTTGACTTATTTTTTATGATTCTATAGAAAAGAATTTAAATATTACTTAAAAAAAACCTATAGAAAAGAAGACTTTGCAATAGAATTGCAGCTGAAAAATGGTTGAATATCATAGCACTGTCTACTGGTAAGTACTTTCTATTATTACATTTAACATATTCAAAAAATACATCTATTTTTAAATCCAACATACCAGAATGGAAGAATTACTCAAACTGGAACACTCAACTGGATCATGTTCATCCGTAAAAACTTCACCTTAAAAAGATACATAGCTCAGACATCGTGTTATTCAAAAGGTCACTGCTCATCATCAGTAGAATCAGATCGAATACAGCCTTATTTAGGAAGCATTAGATAATGATTGAGAGCAAATAGTTATTATTTCCTAAATATTTCCTAAACCATGCAAAATATATAAATAGCCTTGAAAATAAAAATTGTCTCTTGCCTGTGACTTGAGATACACAGGAAATTAACAACTGACCCTGCAAATTTTTCCATAGAAGTCATTTCCTCAGTTTGGTAGCACATGGGGTTAGAAAAGTAACAGAGTATTCTGAGGTTCTCAGAACTGCAGTTTACAATATTTATAGTGTACAGTACTAAAAGTGGCCTTTTAAAATAGCAAAACCAGATCTCATCATTAACTCATCATTAACAATCTTTTCAATTGTTTTCTAAAGCTCTGTTTCATACATGAAATATTTTTGGTAAGGTTATTCTAAGAAAAATACTTATATAAAATTAAATACAATTAAAAAGAAATTTATGAGAGAAGACAGAATATACTGCCCTGCATTTTTAAAAATCATCAGTATTAAATTGCTGAACAGAGCTGCAACTAATTATTATACTGAAAAACACCTATATATTTTGCTATTTGTTTTTAGGGAAAAAAATCCAAACAACAATTTTCTTAAGAAAAACATAATCAGAAAGCTGACTGGAAGAGGCTCAGTTTGCATAACTTACCAATGCCTTCATATTTTATTATGTTTTGCACAAACGTAAACCATTTGAATACAACACCACAAGTGTACAGAATTACGCATATTGTTATTCACAGAATTTGAGAAATACACAATCCAAGTTAAGAGTTTCCTCAGTCTAATACATCAGATTCAGACATTTTTTTGCAACCTACATGTTACTATGGTAACTTTTTGGGGTTTTTTCCAAATGTAAATTAACAGTGAGGCTTCATTACAAACTATTTTCTAGGCGTTTATACATATTGTCTTCTCATATATGGCTTCAGAATGGCTACACTTTATATTAAAAGATGAAGCTACAATGAGAAGAAGTAAGGATTAAATCACCGTTAGTAAGCATATCAATGCTGAACCCTGACTACTTTTAAACCATATATAAGTGCAGGAAACAGCAATCAAACAAATGTTAGTTCTATGGTACAGATTTCTGTGGTTGGCTTTTATAATTATAAGAAAATGAAACTAGGCTGCAAATTGTAATACTTTCCTTGCTCTTTTTACTGCTTATTCCACTGAAATTTTACTGTGTTTTTTTTTCCCCCCCTAACAAAAAAAAATCCATAGAAGAAAATGTGATTGCTCTGTTTTCTTAGGAAGAAAATTGTGGTTTGACATGCCACTCTAGTACTGGACAGCTTTGCTGAATTCAAGAATCTGCTTGCCTGAAGATACACAGGTGTCTGCAGTTCCTGTTAGAGTGAACAGGAATTATGTAAGCCTAGAGATAGATGTGACATCTTCAATATCATGTCAGAAAGTCATAGCATTAGAATGAGTTTGAGAGACAAGCTACTCCTTTTAACTTGACTTCCCTCATTTGTCTGTTGAAAAAGGGAGGTTTGCAAATCTCATCTTGTGAGACAAAAATAATTTTCGAACTACTTATTAAAATAACTGTAACAAATAGAGACTTTACATTCATTTTAGACCATAATATAAATTAATAAAAATACATAACTAATATGAACAAGGTTTAATATTAAGAATAATTTTAAAACTAATGCATTTTAACTCTCACCGTGACAGAGCTCACAAAACTGAAGAAGAAAACTTAAAAGGGTAACACTATAAAACGCTTTTGAAAATACAGGACCTTAAGTACAAATAGCTTTGGTCTCCCCAGTGTGGACATCTAAGCAGCCTGATCTGGTGGAAGGTGTCCCTGCCTATGACAAGAGGGTTGGAATTAGACAGTTTTTAAGGTCCTTTCCAACCCAAATCATTCCATAATTCCATGATCTGTTACCAGCTTCCTACGGGACCAGTTGCTTGGAATTTGCAACTAAGTCATCTGGTGAGAAATTCTCATCTAACAAAAAGGAAGTAATTATAAAAAGGCCACAGAGTCTTTGTTCATCTAGTTCTTTGTCAGTACTAGAAAAGAAAATTTTCAGACCATATTCTAACAAAACTAAATCAGGACACTGGTAATACATGAACTAACACACAGTGGCCTAATGCCTAGCGAACTAGATCATATAGTCAGCCATATTCTAACCTAAAAATCAGACTGGAGGAATTTTATGATGGGTAGAGGGGCAGTCAAGGCTATACATATAGTTGTACATGCACACAGGCAAAACTAATATGGAATTTATTTTTAAGAGAGTCTAGAAACTAGGGAAGAAACGCACAATGTTCAGAATCTAAGAGATCCCTTGCCCATCTCCCTTTCTGCCAGTGTTCCATATGTGCATGCAGAATGAAGCTGCATTTGCCTGGGAGACCATGCAGAAGCATGGCAGAAGCAGCATGCTGGAAGTGGACAAAGACCACTGAAATGAGGCAATTCAAGCTGGAGGGAAGCATTAAGCCTGTGAAGAGACATGGAGGAGAAATGATAGTTCATAAATTCTGTTATTTTATCTACTTTGTTCATGTATAATTTAACAATCTTTTTCTTGTACTTCTGTGAGCTGTAAGCATCTCAGGATTTATTAAGTGACTGCAAGGGTACAGTTCTGACTCCAGCCAGGTAAGGCCTCTGCATAAACAGAAGCGCATACTAACACTAATAATTCACTGCATTAGAGTATGCAGTTACACAGTAGCCATATCTAGCTTTTAGCGTCTCTGGAACAAGGAAAATAACCTCATTCTACTCGTAGCGAGACAGTGTCACCAGGAGCTGGAACGCCGAAGTATGGGATGAGGAACTGTAGTATGAAGCAGAACTTGCCCAATGAAGTACATGCTTTAACCAACTGGCTTGAAAAGAGCTTTGGCAGCAGTTACCTGCCAAAGTCATTTACGTCATACATCTTACAGAGAGGAAACTATGCTTTCTGAAGTCAGTAAACCAAAGCAAAAGTATTCCAACATAAAACCTCACGCTGCCCAATACAGTCAAAACTGGGATGAAACTCAGTGAAAACAGCAAGAGGTTCACCATCAACTTGAATGGAGGCAAGACTTCGTTCCTTACATCAAAGAATACATTAATTTTCTCTAATCACACTGCTTCCTTTGAGTTTGATATTTTACAGATTACTTTCTGAAGACTGCTACTAGAGACAGTTTACTTAAAAATGAAAAGCCATGTGTGGCTTGCAAAATGCTTTTGGTTTGAGGGAAGTGCAACAAAAAAGGAAAAACTACTGCTAATTTATAAACTGTTCTTACAATGCATTTTTTATAAATAACTAACACTAAAGTGACGTGTACATATATCGCAACAAACCTGTTGGCCCTCGGCATGAAATTGGTAAGTGGACATGGCCAAGAAAACACTCAGCCCACATGTTTTATCACACAATCTCTAATTGCAGGCAATGGGAGTTCTTGGCTTTTCAGCCTACTTGAAAATCATGCTACTTATTACCTAAATAACAGGTAAAAGATATTTCAAATGTCGTTATAGTCTTCAGAGAAGACATAAAACTTCTTATAATATTAAAATATAAAATGTTTCACTAAAATGTTAATCAAAAAATTAGAAAGATGAAAATAGTCAATAAAAAGAGACTATTACTATATACTACCGATAAAAAAAAAAAAAAGCAACAACCTACCACAGCAAAGAGATTTTTATCTTTAAAGGCTTGACTCTAAGACTCATCAACATCCATTATAATTCTATAAAATAAGCTAACCCAGCATCTGGTACAATCTATATAGTTTTATAGCCAAGCATACAAAAATGCTTACAACAGTTATGAGATCTTCTTACTATAAATGAAGCCAAAGACTTTTTAATTCATCTACCAGCATGTATTTAGAAAAACAAAGGCAAAAGCTAGAACAAAAGAGGAATCCAGACGCACATCCATTTTTTTTTAATGTCTGAAGAACACTTTTAAAGCATTAACAGATACTGAGAACTGCTGATGCCCGGGAAAATGAAGCATCTCTCAATCATTTTAGTTTCATCTCAATTAGTTCATAGCTGTAAGCAAGGTGATACTCAAGCAGTGACCGTTTCAAACAACTGTTTGATTCTCTTGAGGCTAAATCTATTTCCAGATCCATGATGCACATCTCCAGAACAAGCACAACTCTAAGTAATGGAGCAGTGGTTTGGTTTTTTCTTCCTTGAAGTCATCAATTTGTACTGAAAGCACTATGTAGAAAATCATGTCATTTAATACAAAAAACTGTTGCAAAATACAAAAGACATATAACATCATTGTCATGATTAATTAGCAGTCTCCACAGAACCATGTAAAATGTGAGTGCTTTTTGACAAACTAGTATAAAGGGTAAAGAAATTTTAACTTGCAATACAATAACTTCTAAAAATTTTCATATTTCCTCTCTTTAAAGAAATGTTAGTGCTGCACAAGCAAAAAATAACTAGCACCCAGCTCTTCTACACCTCTAAGCAGAACAAGTTCGTAGTGTGTAAATGTTCCAGAGATGTGAACAAATTCCAGATGGGGACTGTTTAAAGCACAAGTCATGGAGTATGACTGTATTGGGTTTGCATGGCAAGGTTTTGACAGCAGGGGTGCCTGCAGGGGGGCTTACAGAGGTGGCTTCCATGTGATGCTGCTAAAAGCTTCCCCTGTGTCTGACAGAGACAATGCCAGCTGGCTCCAAGATGGACCTGCCACTTGGCCAAGGCCAAGCCAATCAGTAACAGTGGTAGTGCTTCTCTGACAATATATAGAAGAAGGAGGCGGGGGAATAAACTGTGAAACTGCAGACGAAGAGAAGAATGAGAATATGAAACAGCCCTGCAGGTCATGAAGAAGGTGGAGCACCTGGCGTTTAACCAGGGTCACGTCACCACAATGACACTTCACAGCTCCAACAACAAAGAACATCTAGTTTTGCTTGTCTCTAACAAGAGTGACCACTGTTTTCCAGTGTATTTGTGTCAGCAAAATTTGCGAATTTTCCTTTCGCTACTGGATTTGAAACTATCATAAAAATGGGACAGTATTGCATCAAGGTGCACACCACTAATAGACAGCAACAAAAAAAGTTCATAACCATCTGTAGCAGCAAACAGGCAGAGGCTGACAGAGAACCTCTCTGAAGGCATTCGCAGCTCACCCTTCTGTAGGGCTTGTTCTGTGCTGCCCATACCAGAGGTAAAAGCAGCCACAGGGCCACCTGGAGATAAGCCCGCCTGGAGATAAGCCCGCCTGGAGATAAGCCCGCCAGGTGCTGAGGTATTAAGAACAGAATAGCTTAACAGTCCTTCACCCAAATCTTCACCCCACAAGAAACAGCAGAAAGGGACTGATACTAATATTCTAATTTCACTGCTCTTTGTATAAGAAGAGTGAACAGAATAAGACCTGCTTCAGGACACCATCATGCACCAAAGACTTTGCAACATAAGCAGCACTTAAATAAGTGATCTTTAACTACATAAATAATAAGAAATGTTGGGTTTGTTTTTGTTTATTTCAGTTACATCTGCAACTCAAAAAGTGGTGTGATTTAGCTAATAAAATACTTAGAACACTGGTTATTTTCTTGAGTTTTTATTTGTCCCCTGAATACTTACAGAACCTAGTATGTCTTCTCATGATCCTACTGACTTCATCTGCCAACAGAAAGCTGCCCAGTGGTCAGACATTTAAATATCTTTCACTTTTCAAAGTAAATTTCAGGTAAGCCCACATTTCAGAGGATAAGACTTGAAGGGACTTCAAGAGGTCATCTAGTCTACCTGTCTGCTTCTGCATGATGCTACTACTCCCAACAGATAATATTTTAACCTGAAAGTAAAACACTCCAGTTTTTCAACTTCCCAAACAAATTCATTCCAGCGCTTAACTGTCTTTGCCATTGCCAAGGCATCCTTGATGTGCAGCACAAATTTGCCCTGCTGCAATCTTTCCTATTGTCTAACCTAAATCCCCTTCATATCAGTCTGCACCCACTGCCTCTTCTAATCTTCACACTGTACAGAAAGAACAGTCCACTGCTCTTAAGGCAGAATTTTGCCCACTGAAGACTTTTATCATGCTAGTAATCTCTAAACTCAATAACTCTTGACTTCTTTCTAGGTCTTATCTTCTAAAGTTGCGATTATTCCCTTTGTTCTCCTGTGGATTGACTGTTCTCCTGTGTGATTTGGCACACACCTTTCTTTAAGTGTGACTGCAATTAAACATATAGACATTGGAATTCCATATAGTCATATGGCACATTAGAAAGAAGCTGAGAAATAGAATGTACTTTTTCAACTTATGAAGTAACACAATCTTATACTTTCCTCCTCACAGTCAAAACTAATAAATCACTCACACGAAAACACACATTAATAGAGCGTCTGCTTTTAGAAAATATTTCAGTAGGTATTGATCCACTATATTATTTTTTTCCGCTTATTTGTATGTT